>NW_027077404.1:0-213729 GCF_963924675.1 Phocoena phocoena | reverse complement strand
TGAATATATTCAGGAAAAAACGCATACGCCCTTTTTGGCCAAGTGCATCATTGTCGACGTTCTGCCTCTTTTCCTATGCTTTCAGGGCAATTCCAGTCTACCCCCTGCAATCGTTTTCCTGAAATTCTGCCCCGCTTTCACGTCCCCTTCGCAGGCTTACTTCAATATATTTTTGGAGGATAGCTGTCATTTATAACTCTGCAGGTTTGTGAATTACAGTGCCCCTGAGCTCCTTTCTTCAACTCGCTTTCTTGTGAGCTGGGCACAAAACCGCAGGATTGCTTCAGGCCCTAATCTGTTTCGGGCAGGGCATGCTGAGCCTTTGGTAAATTCCTCTTCCTGGTGGGAAATGAGCGTTACATTTGCCCGTGCAGACACCTACAGCTAGTCTCTCATTGGTTCTCCCTATTCCTGTTCATCTTGCACAGAAATTGCAAGCTGTGCCAAACAGGAGGTTAAAGGCACTGACTCTCCAAGCAGGGAGACTGTTAGTAAATCATCTGGAATGGTGAACCCGAGGACCAGGATACGAAAACTGAGATGCATTTTAAATCATTTCCCCATAACACGGTGGACCATACTGTGGGTTTCACATGCATGTTTTAGCTGGAGGAAGAATCCCTTGAACCTGAAGAGTTGGGACCCATGGAATAGGTACCATACAGTATGACTTCAAAGGGTGTGCATTTGCTCACCTAAACTCACCAATGCTATCAGCCTGAAGTGTCCAGCCTTATGTCTCAACCAGCTCTGGGTGTAGATGTGGTCAATCCCGGTTGCATCACATGCCCTGAGTGAATTATTTAAGAATTGCTCTCTATTTCACTGTCTTTGTGTTTTGTTTTCGAAATTTATTTTGATAATGGGATTTATCGGATTTTCACTGCTGCCTTTCAGCCGCTGTACACACCCTTGATTCTCTTACGGAGACATATATATCCATGGGTTTTAAGATTCTTCCTAGTCAGGTATATTCCTAGGCGTTGAATATGTGGTGTTGGGTCCATTTCGTTGAGCAAGGAGTAGGTCTTGTCTATTACATATTGGGCTTATGGAAAGTTATCTGTGCTAATTTCAGTCTCTGGTTTTATGCAGCACCCCAAGGCACCTTTCCCCATAAGCAAGCACTAGTTGGTTTTCTAAATTTGAGACCCTTTTCTATTTTGTAATTCAGTTCATGTGTAGTCAAGTTTACATTCCGTGTATTCGTGATATCTTATGATGTTTCTTTTTCTGTGTGACGTAGTTCACGTAGAATCACCGTACCTGCATCCACTCACTATGCCGCTATGGGCCTGATGACACAGATTTCATTGCTGAGTGATATTGCATTGTACGTACGTGCCACAAGTTCTTTATCCATTTTTTGCTTTCTGGGATATTTACCTGATACTGTAGACGAGCTTCTTGTGAACACAGCCGTCTCAAATATTGGGGTGGCTGTCTGTTTTTGATTTTAATTTCCGTAAGCTATAGGACCATAAGTGGAAGTGCCATAGGCTGTGTTGCTTTGTTTCTTTCGTGTTTCAGGAAACACCATACACTTCTCCAGGGTGGCTGCTGGCAATTTACATCCTGCCAATCAGCATAACAAGGCTCCCTGTTCTCCATATCCTGTCCTACCTTTCTGGATTTTACACTTTTTTCAGATGGCCCTTTTGCCAGGGGGGCAGTGAGACTTCATTGTAGTGCAGATTTCATTTACAGGCTTGCTTGGTTGGCCAAAAAGGGCGTATGCGTTTTTTCCTGAATATATTCAGGAAAAAACACATACGCCCTTTTTGGCCAAGTGCATCATTGTCGACGTTCTGCCTCTTTTCCTATGCTTTCAGGGCAATTCCAGTCTACCCCCTGCAATCGTTTTCCTGAAATTCTGCCCCGCTTTCAACTCCCCTTCGCAGGCTTACTTCAATATATTTTTGGAGGATAGCTGTCATTTATAACTCTGCAGGTTTGTGAATTACAGTGCCCCTGAGCTCCTTTCTTCAACTCGCTTTCTTGTGAGCTGGGCACAAAACCGCAGGATTGCTTCAGGCCCTAATCTGTTTCCGGCAGGGCACGCTGAGCCTTTGGTTAATTCCTCTTCCTGGTGGGAAATGAGCGTTACATTTGCCCGTGCAGACACCTACAGCTAGTCTCTCATTGGTTCTCCCTATTCCTGTTCATTTTGCACAGAAATTGCAAGCTGTGCCAAAGAGGAGGTTAAAGGCACTGACTCTCCAAGCGGGGAGAGTGTTAGTAAAGCATCTGGAATGGTGAACCCGAGGACCAGGATACGAAAACTGAGATGCATTTTAAATCATTTCCCAATCACATGGTGGACGATACTCTTGGTTTCCCATGCATGTTTTAGCTGGAGGAAGAATCCCTTGAACCTGGAGAGTTGGGACCCATGGAATGGGTACCATGCAGTATGACTTCAAAGGGTCTGCATTTGCTCACCGAAACTCACCAATGCTATCAGCCTGAAGTGTCCAGCCTTATGTCTCAACCAGCTCTGGGTGTAGATGTGGTCAATCCCGGTTGCATCACATGCCCTGAGTGAATTATTTAAGAATTGCTCTCTATTTCACTGTCTTTGTGTTTTGTTTTCGAAATTTATTTTGATAATGGGATTTATCGGATTTTCACTGCTGCCTTTCGGCCGCTGTACACACCCTTGATTCTCTTACGGAGACATATATATCCATGGGTTTTAAGATTCTTCCTAGTCATGTATATTCCTAGGCGTTGAATATGTGGTGTTGGGTCCATTTCGTTGAGCAAGGAGTAGGTCTTGTCTATTACATATTGGGCTTATGGAAAGTTATCTGTGCTAATTTCAGTCTCTGGTTTTATGGAACACCCCAAGGCACCTTTCGCCATCAGCATGCACTAGTTGGTTTTCTAAATTTGAGACCCTGTTCTGTTTTGTAATTCAGTTCATGTGTAGTCAAGTTTACATTCCGTGTATTAGTGATATCTTATGATGTTTCTTTTTCTGTGTGACGTAGTTCACGTAGAATCACCGTACCTGCATCCACTCACTATGCCGCTACGGGCCTGATGACACAGATTTCATTGCTGAGTGATATTGCATTGTACGTACGTGCCACAACTTCTTTATCCATATTTTGCTTTCTGGGATATTTACCTGTTACTGTAGACGAGCTTCTTGTGAACACAGCCGTCCCAAATATTGGGGTGGCTGTCTGTTTTTGATTTTAATTTCCGTAAGCTATAGGACCATAAGTGGAAGTGCCATAGACTGTGTTGCTTTGTTTCTTATGTGTTTCAGGAAACACCATACACTTCTCCAGGCTGGCTGCTGGCAATTTACATCCTGCCAATCAGCATAACAAGGCTCCCTGTTCTCCATATCCTGTCCTACCTTTCTGGATTTTACACTTTTTTCAGATGGCCCTCTTGCCCGGGGGGCAGTGAGACTTCATTGTAGTGCAGATTTCCTTTACAGGCTTGCTTGGTTGGCCAAAAAGGGCGTATGCGTTTTTTCCTGAATATATTCAGGAAAAAACGCATACGCCCTTTTTGGCCAAGTGCATCATTGTCGACGTTCTGCCTCTTTTCCTATGCTTTCAGGGCAATTCCAGTCTACCCCCTGCAATCGTTTTCCTGAAATTCTGCCCCGCTTTCAAGTCCCCTTCGCAGGCTTACTTCAATATATTTTTGGAGGATAGCTGTCATTTATAACTCTGCAGGTTTGTGAATTACAGTGCCCCTGAGCTCCTTTCTTCAACTCGCTTTCTTGTGAACTGGGCACAAAACCGCAGGATTGCTTCAGGCCCTAATCTGTTTCGGGCAGGGCATGCTGAGCCTTTGGTAAATTCCTCTTCCTGGTGGGAAATGAGCGTTACATTTGCCCGTGCAGACACCTACAGCTAGTCTCTCATTGGTTCTCCCTATTCCTGTTCATCTTGCACAGAAATTGCAAGCTGTGCCAAACAGGAGGTTAAAGGCACTGACTCTCCAAGCAGGGAGACTGTTAGTAAATCATCTGGAATGGTGAACCCGAGGACCAGGATACGAAAACTGAGATGCATTTTAAATCATTTCCCCATAACACGGTGGACGATACTCTTGGTTTCACATGCATGTTTTAGCTGGAGGAAGAATCCCTTGAACCTGAAGAGTTGGGACCCATGGAATAGGTACCATACAGTATGACTTCAAAGGGTGTGCATTTGCTCACCTAAACTCACCAATGCTATCAGCCTGAAGTGTCCAGCCTTATGTCTCAACCAGCTCTGGGTGTAGATGTGGTCAATCCCGGTTGCATCACATGCCCTGAGTGAATTATTTAAGAATTGCTCTCTATTTCACTGTCTTTGTGTTTTGTTTTCGAAATTTATTTTGATAATGGGATTTATCGGATTTTCACTGCTGCCTTTCGGCCGCTGTACACACCCTTGATTCTCTTACGGAGACATATATATCCATGGGTTTTAAGATTCTTCCTAGTCAGGTATATTCCTAGGCGTTGAATATGTGGTGTTGGGTCCATTTCGTTGAGCAAGGAGTAGGTCTTGTCTATTACATATTTGGCTTATGGAAAGTTATCTGTGCTAATTTCAGCCTCTGGTTTTATGCAGCACCCCAAGGCACCTTTCCCCATAAGCAAGCACTAGTTGGTTTTCTAAATTTGAGACCCTTTTCTATTTTGTAATTCAGTTCATGTGTAGTCAAGTTTACATTCCGTGTATTCGTGATATCTTATGATGTTTCTTTTTCTGTGTGACGTAGTTCACGTAGAATCACCGTACCTGCATCCACTCACTATGCCGCTATGGGCCTGATGACACAGATTTCATTGCTGAGTGATATTGCATTGTACGTACGTGCCACAAGTTCTTTATCCATTTTTTGCTTTCTGGGATATTTACCTGTTACTGTAGACGAGCTTCTTGTGAACACAGCCGTCCCAAATATTGGGGTGGCTGTCTGTTTTTGATTTTAATTTCCGTAAGCTATAGGACCATAAGTGGAAGTGCCATAGACTGTGTTGCTTTGTTTCTTATGTGTTTCAGGAAACACCATACACTTCTCCAGGCTGGCTGCTGGCAATTTACATCCTGCCAATCAGCATAACAAGGCTCCCTGTTCTCCATATCCTGTCCTACCTTTCTGGATTTTACACTTTTTTCAGATGGCCCTCTTGCCCGGGGGGCAGTGAGACTTCATTGTAGTGCAGATTTCCTTTACAGGCTTGCTTGTTTGGCCAAAAAGGGCGTATGCGTTTTTTCCTGAATATATTCAGGAAAAAACGCATACGCCCTTTTTGGCCAAGTGCATCATTGTCGACGTTCTGCCTCTTTTCCTATGCTTTCAGGGCAATTCCAGTCTACCCCCTGCAATCGTTTTCCTGAAATTCTGCCCCGCTTTCACGTCCCCTTCGCAGGCTTACTTCAATATATTTTTGGAGGATAGCTGTCATTTATAACTCTGCAGGTTTGTGAATTACAGTGCCCCTGAGCTCCTTTCTTCAACTCGCTTTCTTGTGAGCTGGGCACAAAACCGCAGGATTGCTTCAGGCCCTAATCTGTTTCGGGCAGGGCATGCTGAGCCTTTGGTAAATTCCTCTTCCTGGTGGGAAATGAGCGTTACATTTGCCCGTGCAGACACCTACAGCTAGTCTCTCATTGGTTCTCCCTATTCCTGTTCATCTTGCACAGAAATTGCAAGCTGTGCCAAACAGGAGGTTAAAGGCACTGACTCTCCAAGCAGGGAGACTGTTAGTAAATCATCTGGAATGGTGAACCCGAGGACCAGGATACGAAAACTGAGATGCATTTTAAATCATTTCCCCATAACACGGTGGACCATACTGTGGGTTTCACATGCATGTTTTAGCTGGAGGAAGAATCCCTTGAACCTGAAGAGTTGGGACCCATGGAATAGGTACCATACAGTATGACTTCAAAGGGTGTGCATTTGCTCACCTAAACTCACCAATGCTATCAGCCTGAAGTGTCCAGCCTTATGTCTCAACCAGCTCTGGGTGTAGATGTGGTCAATCCCGGTTGCATCACATGCCCTGAGTGAATTATTTAAGAATTGCTCTCTATTTCACTGTCTTTGTGTTTTGTTTTCGAAATTTATTTTGATAATGGGATTTATCGGATTTTCACTGCTGCCTTTCGGCCGCTGTACACACCCTTGATTCTCTTACGGAGACATATATATCCATGGGTTTTAAGATTCTTCCTAGTCAGGTATATTCCTAGGCGTTGAATATGTGGTGTTGGGTCCATTTCGTTGAGCAAGGAGTAGGTCTTGTCTATTACATATTGGGCTTATGGAAAGTTATCTGTGCTAATTTCAGTCTCTGGTTTTATGCAGCACCCCAAGGCACCTTTCCCCATAAGCAAGCACTAGTTGGTTTTCTAAATTTGAGACACTTTTCTATTTTGTAATTCAGTTCATGTGTAGTCAAGTTTACATTCCGTGTATTCGTGATATCTTATGATGTTTCTTTTTCTGTGTGACGTAGTTCACGTAGAATCACCGTACCTGCATCCACTCACTATGCCGCTATGGGCCTGATGACACAGATTTCATTGCTGAGTGATATTGCATTGTACGTACGTGCCACAAGTTCTTTATCCATTTTTTGCTTTCTGGGATATTTACCTGATACTGTAGACGAGCTTCTTGTGAACACAGCCGTCTCAAATATTGGGGTGGCTGTCTGTTTTTGATTTTAATTTCCGTAAGCTATAGGACCATAAGTGGAAGTGCCATAGGCTGTGTTGCTTTGTTTCTTTCGTGTTTCAGGAAACACCATACACTTCTCCAGGGTGGCTGCTGGCAATTTACATCCTGCCAATCAGCATAACAAGGCTCCCTGTTCTCCATATCCTGTCCTACCTTTCTGGATTTTACACTTTTTTCAGATGGCCCTTTTGCCAGGGGGGCAGTGAGACTTCATTGTAGTGCAGATTTCATTTACAGGCTTGCTTGGTTGGCCAAAAAGGGCGTATGCGTTTTTTCCTGAATATATTCAGGAAAAAACGCATACGCCCTTTTTGGCCAAGTGCATCATTGTCGACGTTCTCCCTCTTTTCCTATGCTTTCAGGGCAATTCCAGTCTACCCCCTGCAATCGTTTTCCTGAAATTCTGCCCCGCTTTCAACTCCCCTTCGCAGGCTTACTTCAATATATTTTTGGAGGATAGCTGTCATTTATAACTCTGCAGGTTTGTGAATTACAGTGCCCCTGAGCTCCTTTCTTCAACTCGCTTTCTTGTGAGCTGGGCACAAAACCGCAGGATTGCTTCAGGCCCTAATCTGTTTCCGGCAGGGCACGCTGAGCCTTTGGTTAATTCCTCTTCCTGGTGGGAAATGAGCGTTACATTTGCCCGTGCAGACACCTACAGCTAGTCTCTCATTGGTTCTCCCTATTCCTGTTCATTTTGCACAGAAATTGCAAGCTGTGCCAAAGAGGAGGTTAAAGGCACTGACTCTCCAAGCGGGGAGAGTGTTAGTAAAGCATCTGGAATGGTGAACCCGAGGACCAGGATACGAAAACTGAGATGCATTTTAAATCATTTCCCAATCACATGGTGGACGATACTCTTGGTTTCCCATGCATGTTTTAGCTGGAGGAAGAATCCCTTGAACCTGGAGAGTTGAGACCCATGGAATGGGTACCATGCAGTATGACTTCAAAGGGTCTGCATTTGCTCACCGAAACTCACCAATGCTATCAGCCTGAAGTGTCCAGCCTTATGTCTCAACCAGCTCTGGGTGTAGATGTGGTCAATCCCGGTTGCATCACATGCCCTGAGTGAATTATTTAAGAATTGCTCTCTATTTCACTGTCTTTGTGTTTTGTTTTCGAAATTTATTTTGATAATGGGATTTATCGGATTTTCACTGCTGCCTTTCGGCCGCTGTACACACCCTTGATTCTCTTACGGAGACATATATATCCATGGGTTTTAAGATTCTTCCTAGTCAGGTATATTCCTAGGCGTTGAATATGTGGTGTTGGGTCCATTTCGTTGAGCAAGGAGTAGGTCTTGTCTATTACATATTGGGCTTATGGAAAGTTATCTGTGCTAATTTCAGTCTCTGGTTTTATGCAGCACCCCAACGCACCTTTCCCCATAAGCAAGCACTAGTTGGTTTTCTAAATTTGAGACCCTTTTCTATTTTGAAATTCAGTTCATGTGTAGTCAAGTTTACATTCCGTGTATTCGTGATATCTTATGATGTTTCTTTTTCTGTGTGACGTAGTTCACGTAGAATCACCGTACCTGCATCCACTCACTATGCCGCTATGGGCCTGATGACACAGATTTCATTGCTGAGTGATATTGCATTGTACGTACGTGCCACAAGTTCTTTATCCATTTTTTGCTTTCTGGGATATTTACCTGATACTGTAGACGAGCTTCTTGTGAACACAGCCGTCTCAAATATTGGGGTGGCTGTCTGTTTTTGATTTTAATTTCCGTAAGCTATAGGACCATAAGTGGAAGTGCCATAGGCTGTGTTGCTTTGTTTCTTTCGTGTTTCAGGAAACACCATACACTACTCCAGGGTGGCTGCTGGCAATTTACATCCTGCCAATCAGCATAACAAGGCTCCCTGTTCTCCATATCCTGTCCTACCTTTCTGGATTTTACACTTTTTTCAGATGGCCCTTTTGCCAGGGGGGCAGTGAGACTTCATTGTAGTGCAGATTTCATTTACAGGCTTGCTTGGTTGGCCAAAAAGGGCGTATGCGTTTTTTCCTGAATATATTCAGGAAAAAACACATACGCCCTTTTTGGCCAAGTGCATCATTGTCGACGATCTGCCTCTTTTCCTATGCTTTCAGGGCAATTCCAGTCTACCCCCTGCAATCGTTTTCCTGAAATTCTGCCCCGCTTTCAACTCCCCTTCGCAGGCTTACTTCAATATATTTTTGGAGGATAGCTGTCATTTATAACTCTGCAGGTTTGTGAATTACAGTGCCCCTGAGCTCCTTTCTTCAACTCGCTTTCTTGTGAGCTGGGCACAAAACCGCAGGATTGCTTCAGGCCCTAATCTGTTTCCGGCAGGGCACGCTGAGCCTTTGGTTAATTCCTCTTCCTGGTGGGAAATGAGCGATACATTTGCCCGTGCAGACACCTACAGCTAGTCTCTCATTGGTTCTCCCTATTCCTGTTCATTTTGCACAGAAATTGCAAGCTGTGCCAAAGAGGAGGTTAAAGGCACTGACTCTCCAAGCGGGGAGAGTGTTAGTAAAGCATCTGGAATGGTGAACCCGAGGACCAGGATACGAAAACTGAGATGCATTTTAAATCATTTCCCAATCACATGGTGGACGATACTCTTGGTTTCCCATGCATGTTTTAGCTGGAGGAAGAATCCCTTGAACCTGGAGAGTTGGGACCCATGGAATGGGTACCATGCAGTATGACTTCAAAGGGTCTGCATTTGCTCACCGAAACTCACCAATGCTATCAGCCTGAAGTGTCCAGCCTTATGTCTCAACCAGCTCTGGGTGTAGATGTGGTCAATCCCGGTTGCATCACATGCCCTGAGTGAATTATTTAAGAATTGCTCTCTATTTCACTGTCTTTGTGTTTTGTTTTCGAAATTTATTTTGATAATGGGATTTATCGGATTTTCACTGCTGCGTTTATGCCGCTGTACACACGCTTGATTCTCTTACGGAGACATATATATCCATGGGTTTTAAGATTCTTCCTAGTCAGGTATATTCCTAGGCGTTGAATATGTGGTGTTGGGTCCATTTCGTTGAGCAAGGAGTAGGTCTTGTCTATTACATATTGGGCTTATGGAAAGTTATCTGTGCTAATTTCAGTCTCTGGTTTTATGCAGCACCCCAACGCACCTTTCCCCATAAGCAAGCACTAGTTGGTTTTCTAAATTTGAGACCCTGTTCTGTTTTGTAATTCAGTTCATGTGTAGTCAAGTTTACATTCCGTGTATTAGTGATATCTTATGATGTTTCTTTTTCTGTGTGACGTAGTTCACGTAGAATCACCGTACCTGCATCCACTCACTATGCCGCTACGGGCCTGATGACACAGATTTCATTGCTGAGTGATATTGCATTGTACGTACGTGCCACAACTTCTTTATCCATATTTTGCTTTCTGGGATATTTACCTGTTACTGTAGACGAGCTTCTTGTGAACACAGCCGTCCCAAATATTGGGGTGGCTGTCTGTTTTTGATTTTAATTTCCGTAAGCTATAGGACCATAAGTGGAAGTGCCATAGACTGTGTTGCTTTGTTTCTTATGTGTTTCAGGAAACACCATACACTTCTCCAGGCTGGCTGCTGGCAATTTACATCCTGCCAATCAGCATAACAAGGCTCCCTGTTCTCCATATCCTGTCCTACCTTTCTGGATTTTACACTTTTTTCAGATGGCCCTCTTGCCCGGGGGGCAGTGAGACTTCATTGTAGTGCAGATTTCCTTTACAGGCTTGCTTGGTTGGCCAAAAAGGGCGTATGCGTTTTTTCCTGAATATATTCAGGCAAAAACGCATACCCCATTTTTGGCCAAGTGCATCATTGTCGACGTTCTGCCTCTTTTCCTATGCTTTCAGGGCAATTCCAGTCTACCCCCTGCAATCGTTTTCCTGAAATTCTGCCCCGCTTTCAAGTCCCCTTCGCAGGCTTACTTCAATATATTTTTGGAGGATAGCTGTCATTTATAACTCTGCAGGTTTGTGAATTACAGTGCCCCTGAGCTCCTTTCTTCAACTCGCTTTCTTGTGAACTGGGCACAAAACCGCAGGATTGCTTCAGGCCCTAATCTGTTTTGGGCAGGGCACGCTGAGCCTTTGGTAAATTCCTCTTCCTGGTGGGAAATGAGCGTTACATTTGCCCGTGCAGACACCTACAGCTAGTCTCTCATTGGTTCTCCCTATTCCTGTTCATCTTGCACAGAAATTGCAAGCTGTGCCAAACAGGAGGTTAAAGGCACTGACTCTCCAAGCAGGGAGACTGTTAGTAAATAATCTGGAATGGTGAACCCGAGGACCAGGATACGAAAACTGAGATGCATTTTAAATCATTTCCCCATAACACGGTGGACCATACTGTGGGTTTCACATGCATGTTTTAGCTGGAGGAAGAATCCCTTGAACCTGAAGAGTTGGGACCCATGGAATAGGTACCATACAGTATGACTTCAAAGGGTGTGCATTTGCTCACCTCAACTCACCAATGCTATCAGCCTGAAGTGTCCAGCCTTATGTCTCAACCAGCTCTGGGTGTAGATGTGGTCAATCCCGGTTGCATCACATGCCCTGAATGAATTATTTAAGAATTGCTCTCTATTTCACTGTCTTTGTGTTTTGTTTTCGAAATTTATTTTGATAATGGGATTTATCGGATTTTCACTGCTGCCTTTCGGCCGCTGTACACACCCTTGATTCTCTTACGGAGACATATATATCCATGGGTTTTAAGATTCTTCCTAGTCAGGTATATTCCTAGGCGTTGAATATGTGGTGTTGGGTCCATTTCGTTGAGCAAGGAGTAGGTCTTGTCTATTACATATTGGGCTTATGGAAAGTTATCTGTGCTAATTTCAGTCTCTGGTTTTATGCAGCACCCCAAGGCACCTTTCCCCATAAGCAAGCACTAGTTGGTTTTCTAAATTTGAGACCCTTTTCTATTTTGTAATTCAGTTCATGTGTAGTCAAGTTTACATTCCGTGTATTCGTGATATCTTATGATGTTTCTTTTTCTGTGTGACGTAGTTCACGTAGAATCACCGTACCTGCATCCACTCACTATGCCGCTATGGGCCTGATGACACAGATTTCATTGCTGAGTGATATTGCATTGTACGTACGTGCCACAAGTTCTTTATCCATTTTTTGCTTTCTGGGATATTTACCTGATACTGTAGACGAGCTTCTTGTGAACACAGCCGTCTCAAATATTGGGGTGGCTGTCTGTTTTTGATTTTAATTTCCGTAAGCTATAGGACCATAAGTGGAAGTGCCATAGGCTGTGTTGCTTTGTTTCTTTCGTGTTTCAGGAAACACCATACACCTCTCCAGGGTGGCTGCTGGCAATTTACATCCTGCCAATCAGCATAACAAGGCTCCCTGTTCTCCATATCCTGTCCTACCTTTCTGGATTTTACACTTTTTTCAGATGGCCCTCTTGCCCGGGGGGCAGTGAGACTTCATTGTAGTGCAGATTTCCTTTACAGGCTTCCTTGGTTGGCCAAAAAGGGCGTATGCGTTTTTTCCTGAATATATTCAGGAAAAAACGCATACGCCCTTTTTGGCCAAGTGCATCATTGTCGACGTTCTGCCTCTTTTCCTATGCTTTCAGGGCAATTCCAGTCTACCCCCTGCAATCGTTTTCCTGAAATTCTGCCCCGCTTTCAAGTCCCCTTCGCAGGCTTACTTCAATATATTTTTGGAGGATAGCTGTCATTTATAACTCTGCAGGTTTGTGAATTACAGTGCCCCTGAGCTCCTTTCTTCAACTCGCTTTCTTGTGAACTGGGCACAAAACCGCAGGATTGCTTCAGGCCCTAATCTGTTTCGGGCAGGGCATGCTGAGCCTTTGGTAAATTCCTCTTCCTGGTGGGCAATGAGCGTTACATTTGCCCGTGCAGACACCTACAGCTAGTCTCTCATTGGTTCTCCCTATTCCTGTTCATCTTGCACAGAAATTGCAAGCTGTGCCAAACAGGAGGTTAAAGGCACTGACTCTCCAAGCAGGGAGACTGTTAGTAAATCATCTGGAATGGTGAACCCGAGGACCAGGATACGAAAACTGAGATGCATTTTAAATCATTTCCCCATAACACGGTGGACCATACTGTGGGTTTCACATGCATGTTTTAGCTGGAGGAAGAATCCCTTGAACCTGAAGAGTTGGGACCCATGGAATAGGTACCATACAGTATGACTTCAAAGGGTGTGCATTTGCTCACCTAAACTCACCAATGCTATCAGCCTGAAGTGTCCAGCCTTATGTCTCAACCAGCTCTGGGTGTAGATGTGGTCAATCCCGGTTGCATCACATGCCCTGAGTGAATTATTTAAGAATTGCTCTCTATTTCACTGTCTTTGTGTTTTGTTTTCGAAATTTATTTTGATAATGGGATTTATCGGATTTTAACTGCTGCCTTTCGGCCGCTGTACACACCCTTGATTCTCTTACGGAGACATATATATCCATGGGTTTTAAGATTCTTCCTAGTCAGGTATATTCCTAGGCGTTGAATATGTGGTGTTGGGTCCATTTCGTTGAGCAAGGAGTAGGTCTTGTCTATTACATATTGGGCTTATGGAAAGTTATCTGTGCTAATTTCAGTCTCTGGTTTTATGCAGCACCCCAAGGCACCTTTCCCCATAAGCAAGCACTAGTTGGTTTTCTAAATTTGAGACCCTTTTCTATTTTGTAATTCAGTTCATGTGTAGTCAAGTTTACATTCCGTGTATTCGTGATATCTTATGATGTTTCTTTTTCTGTGTGACGTAGTTCACGTAGAATCACCGTACCTGCATCCACTCACTATGCCGCTATGGGCCTGATGACACAGATTTCATTGCTGAGTGATATTGCATTGTACGTACGTGCCACAAGTTCTTTATCCATTTTTTGCTTTCTGGGATATTTACCTGATACTGTAGACGAGCTTCTTGTGAACACAGCCGTCTCAAATATTGGGGTGGCTGTCTGTTTTTGATGTTAATTTCCGTAAGCTATAGGACCATAAGTGGAAGTGCCATAGGCTGTGTTGCTTTGTTTCTTTCGTGTTTCAGGAAACACCATACACTTCTCCAGGGTGGCTGCTGGCAATTTACATCCTGCCAATCAGCATAACAAGGCTCCCTGTTCTCCATATCCTGTCCTACCTTTCTGGATTTTACACTTTTTTCAGATGGCCCTTTTGCCAGGGGGGCAGTGAGACTTCATTGTAGTGCAGATTTCATTTACAGGCTTGCTTGGTTGGCCAAAAAGGGCGTATGCGTTTTTTCCTGAATATATTCAGGAAAAAACGCATACGCCCTTTTTGACCAAGTGCATCATTGTCGACGTTCTGCCTCTTTTCCTATGCTTTCAGGGCAATTCCAGTCTACCCCCTGCAATCGTTTTCCTGAAATTCTGCCCCGCTTTCAAGTCCACTTCACAGGCTTACTTCAATATATTTTTGGAGGAAAGCTGTCATTTATAACTCTGCAGGTTTGTGAATTACAGTGCCCCTGAGCTCCTTTCTTCAACTCGCTTTCTTGTGAGCTGGGCACAAAACCACAGGATTGCTTCAGGCCCTAATCTGTTTCCAGCAGGGCACACTGAGCCTTTGTTTAATTCCTCTTCCTGGTGGGCAATGAGCGTTACATTTGCCCGTGCAGACACCTACAGCTAGTCTCTCATTGGTTCTCCCTATTCCTGTTCATTTTGCACAGAAATTGCAAGCTGTGCCAAAGAGGAGGTTAAAGGCACTGACTCTCCAAGCGGGGAGAGTGTTAGTAAAGCATCTGGAATGGTGAACCCAAGGACCAGGATACGAAAACTGAGATGCATTTTAAATCATTTCCCAATCACATGGTGGACGATACTCTTGGTTTCCCATGCATGTTTTAGCTGGAGGAAGAATCCCTTGAACCTGGAGAGTTGGGACCCATGGAATGGGTACCATGCAGTATGACTTCAAAGGGTCTGCATTTGCTCACCGAAACTCACCAATGCTATCAGCCTGAAGTGTCCAGCCTTATGTCTCAACCAGCTCTGGGTGTAGATGTGTTAAATCCCGGTTGCATCACATGCCCTGAGTGAATTATTTAAGAATTGCTCTCTATTTCACTGTCTTTATGATTTTTTTTTGAAATTTATTTTGATAATGGGATTTATCGGATTTTCACTGCTGCGTTTATGCCGCTGTACACACGCTTGATTCTCTTACGGAGACATATATATCCATGGGTTTTAAGATTCTTCCTAGTCAGGTATATTCCTAGGCGTTGAATATGTGGTGTTGGGTCCATTTCGTTGAGCAAGGAGTAGGTCTTGTCTATTACATATTTGGCTTATGGAAAGTTATCTGTGCTAATTTCAGTCTCTGGTTTTATGAAGCACCCCAACGCACCTTTCCCCATAAGCAAGCACTAGTTGGTTTTCTAAATTTGAGACCCTGTTCTGTTTTGTAATTCAGTTCATGTGTAGTCAAGTTTACATTCCGTGTATTAGTGATATCTTATGATGTTTCTTTTTCTGTGTGACGTAGTTCACGTAGAATCACCGTACCTGCATCCACTCACTATGCCGCTACGGGCCTGATGACACAGATTTCATTGCTGAGTGATATTGCATTGTACGTGCGTGCCACAACTTCTTTATCCATATTTTGCTTTCTGGGATATTTACCTGTTACTGTAGACGAGCTTCTTGTGAACACAGCCGTCCCAAATATTGGGGTGGCTGTCTGTTTTTGATTTTAATTTCCGTAAGCTATAGGACCATAAGTGGAAGTGCCATAGACTGTGTTGCTTTGTTTCTTATGTGTTTCAGGAAACACCATACACTTCTCCAGGCTGGCTGCTGGCAATTTACATCCTGCCAATCAGCATAACAATGCTCCCTGTTCTCCATATCCTGTCCTACCTTTCTGGATTTTACACTTTTTTCAGATGGCCCTCTTGCCCGGGGGGCAGTGAGACTTCATTGTAGTGCAGATTTCCTTTACAGGCTTGCTTGGTTGGCCAAAAAGGGCGTATGCGTTTTTTCCTGAATATATTCAGGAAAAAACGCATACGCCCTTTTTGGCCAAGTGCATCATTGTCGACGTTCTGCCTCTTTTCCTATGCTTTCAGGGCAATTCCAGTCTACCCCCTGCAATCGTTTTCCTGAAATTCTGCCCCGCTTTCAAGTCCCCTTCGCAGGCTTACTTCAATATATTTTTGGAGGATAGCTGTCATTTATAACTCTGCAGGTTTGTGAATTACAGTGCCCCTGAGCTCCTTTCTTCAACTCGCTTTCTTGTGAACTGGGCACAAAACCACAGGATTGCTTCAGGCCCTAATCTGTTTCGGGCAGGGCATGCTGAGCCTTTGGTAAATTCCTCTTCCTGGTGGGAAATGAGCGTTACATTTGCCCGTGCAGACACCTACAGCTAGTCTCTCATTGGTTCTCCCTATTCCTGTTCATCTTGCACAGAAATTGCAAGCTGTGCCAAACAGGAGGTTAAAGGCACTGACTCTCCAAGCAGGGAGACTGTTAGTAAATAATCTGGAATGGTGAACCCGAGGACCAGGATACGAAAACTGAGATGCATTTTAAATCATTTCCCCATAACACGGTGGACCATACTGTGGGTTTCACATGCATGTTTTAGCTGGATGAAGAATCCCTTGAACCTGAAGAGTTGGGACCCATGGAATAGGTACCATACAGTATGACTTCAAAGGGTGTGCATTTTCTCACCTAAACTCACCAATGCCATCAGCCTGAAGTGTCCAGCCTTATGTCTCAACCAGCTCTGGGTGTAGATGTGGTCAATCCCGGTTGCATCACATGCCCTGAGTGAATTATTTAAGAATTGCTCTCTATTTCACTGTCTTTGTGTTTTGTTTTCGAAATTTATTTTGATAATGGGATTTATCGGATTTTCACTGCTGCCTTTCGGCCGCTGTACACACCCTTGATTCTCTTACGGAGACATATATATCCATGGGTTTTAAGATTCTTCCTAGTCAGGTATATTCCTAGGCGTTGAATATGTGGTGTTGGGTCCATTTCGTTGAGCAAGGAGTAGGTCTTGTCTATTACATATTGGGCTTATGGAAAGTTATCTGTGCTAATTTCAGTCTCTGGTTTTATGCAGCACCCCAAGGCACCTTTCCCCATAAGCAAGCACTAGTTGGTTTTCTAAATTTGAGACCCTTTTCTATTTTGTAATTCAGTTCATGTGTAGTCAAGTTTACATTCCGTGTATTCGTGATATCTTATGATGTTTCTTTTTCTGTGTGACGTAGTTCACGTAGAATCACCGTACCTGCATCCACTCACTATGCCGCTACGGGCCTGATGACACAGATTTCATTGCTGAGTGATATTGCATTGTACGTACGTGCCACAAGTTCTTTATCCATTTTTTGCTTTCTGGGATATTTACCTGATACTGTAGACGAGATTCTTGTGAACACAGCCGTCTCAAATATTGGGGTGGCTGTCTGTTTTTGATTTTAATTTCCGTAAGCTATAGGACAATAAGTGGAAGTGCCATAGGCTGTGTTGCTTTGTTTCTTTCGTGTTTCAGGAAACACCATACACTTCTCCAGGGTGGCTGCTGGCAATTTACATCCTGCCAATCAGCATAACAAGGCTCCCTGTTCTCCATATCCTGTCCTACCTTTCTGGATTTTACACTTTTTTCAGATGGCCCTTTTGCCAGGGGGGCAGTGAGACTTCATTGTAGTGCAGATTTCCTTTACAGGCTTGCTTGGTTGGCCAAAAAGGGCGTATGCGTTTTTTCCTGAATATATTCAGGAAAAAACGCATACGCCCTTTTTGGCCAAGTGCCTCATTGTCGACATTCTGCCTCTTTTCCTATGCTTTCAGGGCAATTCCAGTCTACCCCCTGCAATCGTTTTCCTGAAATTCTGCCCCGCTTTCAAGTCCCCTTCGCAGGCTTACTTCAATATATTTTTGGAGGATAGCTGTCATTTATTACTCTGCAGGTTTGTGAATTAGAGTGCCCCTGAGCTCCTTTCTTCAACTCGCTTTCTTGTGAGCTGGGCACAAAACCGCAGGATTGCTTCAGGCCCTAATCTGTTTCCGGCAGGGCACGCTGAGCCTTTGGTTAATTCCTCTTCCTGGTGGGAAATGAGCGTTACATTTGCCCGTGCAGACACCTACAGCTAGTCTCTCATTGGTTCTCCCTATTCCTGTTCATTTTGCACAGAAATTGCAAGCTGTGCCAAAGAGGAGGTTAAAGGCACTGACTCTCCAAGCGGGCAGAGTGTTAGTAAAGCATCTGGAATGGTGAACCCGAGGACCAGGATACGAAAACTGAGATGCATTTTAAATCATTTCCCAATCACATGGTGGACGATACTCTTGGTTTCCCATGCATGTTTTAGCTGGAGGAAGAATCCCTTGAACCTGGAGAGTTGGGACCCATGGAATGGGTACCATGCAGTATGACTTCAAAGGGTCTGCATTTGCTCACCGAAACTCACCAATGCTATCAGCCTGAAGTGTCCAGCCTTATGTCTCAACCAGCTCTGGGTGTAGATGTGTTAAATCCCGGTTGCATCACATGCCCTGAGTGAATTATTTAAGAATTGCTCTCTATTTCACTGTCTTTATGATTTTTTTTTGAAATTTATTTTGATAATGGGATTTATCGGATTTTCACTGCTGCGTTTATGCTGCTGTACACACGCTTGATTCTCTTACGGAGACATATATATCCATGGGTTTTAAGATTCTTCCTAGTCAGGTATATTCCTAGGCGTTGAATATGTGGTGTTGGGTCCATTTCGTTGAGCAAGGAGTAGGTCTTCTCTATTACATATTTGGCTTATGGAAAGTTATCTGTGCTAATTTCAGTCTCTGGTTTTATGAAGCACCCCAACGCACCTTTCCCCATAAGCAAGCACTAGTTGGTTTTCTAAATTTGAGACCCTGTTCTGTTTTGTAATTCAGTTCATGTGTAGTCAAGTTTACATTCCGTGTATTAGTGATATCTTATGATGTTTCTTTTTCTGTGTGACGTAGTTCACGTAGAATCACCGTACCTGCATCCACTCACTATGCCGCTACGGGCCTGATGACACAGATTTCATTGCTGAGTGATATTGCATTGTACGTACGTGCCACAACTTCTTTATCCATATTTTGCTTTCTGGGATATTTACCTGTTACTGTAGACGAGCTTCTTGTGAACACAGCCGTCCCAAATATTGGGGTGGCTGTCTGTTTTTGATTTTAATTTCCGTAAGCTATAGGACCATAAGTGGAAGTGCCATAGACTGTGTTGCTTTGTTTCTTATGTGTTTCAGGAAACACCATACACTTCTCCAGGCTGGCTGCTGGCAATTTACATCCTGCCAATCAGCATAACAAGGCTCCCTGTTCTCCATATCCTGTCCTACCTTTCTGGATTTTACACTTTTTTCAGATGGCCCTCTTGCCCGGGGGGCAGTGAGACTTCATTGTAGTGCAGATTTCCTTTACAGGCTTGCTTGGTTGGCCAAAAAGGGCGTATGCGTTTTTTCCTGAATATATTCAGGAAAAAACGCATACGCCCTTTTTGGCCAAGTGCATCATTGTCGACGTTCTGCCTCTTTTCCTATGCTTTCAGGGCAATTCCAGTCTACCCCCTGCAATCGTTTTCCTGAAATTCTGCCCCGCTTTCAAGTCCCCTTCGCAGGCTTACTTCAAAATATTTTTGGAGGATAGCTGTCATTTATAACTCTGCAGGTTTGTGAATTACAGTGCCCCTGAGCTCCTTTCTTCAACTCGCTTTCTTGTGAACTGGGCACAAAACCGCAGGATTGCTTCAGGCCCTAATCTGTTTCGGGCAGGGCATGCTGAGCCTTTGGTAAATTCCTCTTCCTGGTGGGAAATGAGCGTTACATTTGCCCGTGCAGACACCTACAGCTAGTCTCTCATTGGTTCTCCCTATTCCTGTTCATCTTGCACAGAAATTGCAAGCTGTGCCAAACAGGAGGTTAAAGGCACTGACTCTCCAAGCAGGGAGACTGTTAGTAAATCATCTGGAATGGTGAACCCGAGGACCAGGATACGAAAACTGAGATGCATTTTAAATCATTTCCCCATAACACGGTGGACCATACTGTGGGTTTCACATGCATGTTTTAGCTGGAGGAAGAATCCCTTGAACCTGAAGAGTTGGGACCCATGGAATAGGTACCATACAGTATGACTTCAAAGGGTGTGCATTTGCTCACCTAAACTCACCAATGCTATCAGCCTGAAGTGTCCAGCCTTATGTCTCAACCAGCTCTGGGTGTAGATGTGGTCAATCCCGGTTGCATCACATGCCCTGAGTGAATTATTTAAGAATTGCTCTCTATTTCACTGTCTTTGTGTTTTGTTTTCGAAATTTATTTTGATAATGGGATTTATCGGATTTTCACTGCTGCCTTTCGGCCGCTGTACACACCCTTGATTCTCTTACGGAGACATATATATCCATGGGTTTTAAGATTCTTCCTAGTCAGGTATATTCCTAGGCGTTGAATATGTGGTGTTGGGTCCATTTCGTTGAGCAAGGAGTAGGTCTTGTCTATTACATATTGGGCTTATGGAAAGTTATCTGTGCTAATTTCAGTCTCTGGTTTTATGCAGCACCCCAAGGCACCTTTCCCCATAAGCAAGCACTAGTTGGTTTTCTAAATTTGAGACCCTTTTCTATTTTGTATTTCAGTTCATGTGTAGTCAAGTTTACATTCCGTGTATTCGTGATATCTTATGATGTTTCTTTTTCTGTGTGACGTAGTTCACGTAGAATCACCGTACCTGCATCCACTCACTATGCCGCTATGGGCCTGATGACACAGATTTCATTGCTGAGTGATATTGCATTGTACGTACGTGCCACAAGTTCTTTATCCATTTTTTGCTTTCTGGGATATTTACCTGATACTGTAGACGAGCTTCTTGTGAACACAGCCGTCTCAAATATTGGGGTGGCTGTCTGTTTTTGATTTTAATTTCCGTAAGCTATAGGACCATAAGTGGAAGTGCCATAGGCTGTGTTGCTTTGTTTCTTTCGTGTTTCAGGAAACACCATACACTTCTCCAGGGTGGCTGCTGGCAATTTACATCCTGCCAATCAGCATAACAAGGCTCCCTGTTCTCCATATCCTGTCCTACCTTTCTGGATTTTACACTTTTTTCAGATGGCCCTTTTGCCCGGGGGGCAGTGAGACTTCATTGTAGTGCAGATTTCATTTACAGGCTTGCTTGGTTGGCCAAAAAGGGCGTATGCGTTTTTTCCTGAATATATTCAGGAAAAAACGCATACGCCCTTTTTGGCCAAGTGCATCATTGTCGACGTTCTGCCTCTTTTCCTATGCTTTCAGGGCAATTCCAGTCTACCCCCTGCAATCGTTTTCCTGAAATTCTGCCCCGCTTTCAAGTCCCCTTCGCAGGCTTACTTCAATATATTTTTGGAGGAAAGCTGTCATTTATAACTCTGCAGGTTTGTGAATTACAGTGCCCCTGAGCTCCTTTCTTCAACTCGCTTTCTTGTGAGCTGGGCACAAAACCGCAGGATTGCTTCAGGCCCTAATCTGTTTCCAGCAGGGCACACTGAGCCTTTGTTTAATTCCTCTTCCTGGTGGGCAATGAGCGTTACATTTGCCCGTGCAGACACCTACAGCTAGTCTCTCATTGGTTCTCCCTATTCCTGTTCATTTTGCACAGAAATTGCAAGCTGTGCCAAAGAGGAGGTTAAAGGCACTGACTCTCCAAGCGGGGAGAGTGTTAGTAAAGCATCTGGAATGGTGAACCCGAGGACCAGGATACGAAAACTGTGATGCATTTTAAATCATTTCCCAATCACATGGTGGACGATACTCTTGGTTTCCCATGCATGTTTTAGCTGGAGGAAGAATCCCTTGAACCTGGAGAGTTGGGACCCATGGAATGGGTACCATGCAGTATGACTTCAAAGGGTCTGCATTTGCTCACCGAAACTCACCAATGCTATCAGCCTGAAGTGTCCAGCCTTATGTCTCAACCAGCTCTGGGTGTAGATGTGTAAAATCCCGGTTGCATCACATGCCCTGAGTGAATTATTTAAGAATTGCTCTCTATTTCACTGTCTTTATGATTTTTTTTTGAAATTTATTTTGATAATGGGATTTATCGGATTTTCACTGCTGCGTTTATGCCGCTGTACACACGCTTGATTCTCTTACGGACACATATATATCCATGGGTTTTAAGATTCTTCCTAGTCAGGTATATTCCTAGGCGTTGAATATGTGGTGTTGGGTCCATTTCGTTGAGCAAGGAGTAGGTCTTGTCTATTACATATTTGGCTTATGGAAAGTTATCTGTGCTAATTTCAGTCTCTGGTTTTATGAAGCACCCCAACGCACCTTTCCCCATAAGCAAGCACTAGTTGGTTTTCTAAATTTGAGACCCTGTTCTGTTTTGTAATTCAGTTCATGTGTAGTCAAGTTTACATTCCGTGTATTAGTGATATCTTATGATGTTTCTTTTTCTGTGTGACGTAGTTCACGTAGAATCACCGTACCTGCATCCACTCACTATGCCGCTACGGGCCTGATGACACAGATTTCATTGCTGAGTGATATTGAATTGTACGTACGTGCCACAACTTCTTTATCCATATTTTGCTTTCTGGGATATTTACCTGTTACTGTAGACGAGCTTCTTGTGAACACAGCCGTCCCAAATATTGGGGTGGCTGTCTGTTTTTGATTTTAATTTCCGTAAGCTATAGGACCGTAAGTGGAAGTGCCATAGACTGTGTTGCTTTGTTTCTTATGTGTTTCAGGAAACACCATACACTTCTCCAGGCTGGCTGCTGGCAATTTACATCCTGCCAATCAGCATAACAAGGCTCCCTGTTCTCCATATCCTGTCCTACCTTTCTGGATTTTACACTTTTTTCAGATGGCCCTCTTGCCCGGGGGGCAGTGAGACTTCATTGTAGTGCAGATTTCCTTTACAGGCTTGCTTGGTTGGCCAAAAAGGGCGTATGCGTTTTTTCCTGAATATATTCAGGAAAAAACGCATACGCCCTTTTTGGCCAAGTGCATCATTGTCGACGTTCTGCCTCTTTTCCTATGCTTTCAGGGCAATTCCAGTCTACCCCCTGCAATCGTTTTCCTGAAATTCTGCCCGCTTTCAAGTCCCCTTCGCAGGCTTACTTCAATATATTTTTGGAGGATAGCTGTCATTTATAACTCTGCAGGTTTGTGAATTACAGTGCCCCTGAGCTCCTTTCTTCAACTCGCTTTCTTGTGAACTGGGCACAAAACCGCAGGATTGCTTCAGGCCCTAATCTGTTTCGGGCAGGGCATGCTGAGCCTTTGCTAAATTCCTCTTCCTGGTGGGAAATGAGCGTTACATTTGCCCGTGCAGACACCTACAGCTAGTCTCTCATTGGTTCTCCCTATTCCTGTTCATCTTGCACAGAAATTGCAAGCTGTGCCAAATAGGAGGTTAAAGGCACTGACTCTCCAAGCAGGGAGACTATTAGTAAATCATCTGGAATGGTGAACCCGAGGACCAGGATACGAAAACTGAGATGCATTTTAAATCATTTCCCCATAACACGGTGGACCATACTGTGGGTTTCACATGCATGTTTTAGCTGGAGGAAGAATCCCTTGAACCTGAAGAGTTGGGACCCATGGAATAGGTACCATACAGTATGACTTCAAAGGGTGTGCATTTGCTCACCTAAACTCACCAATGCTATCAGCCTGAAGTGTCCAGCCTTATGTCTCAACCAGCTCTGGGTGTAGATGTGGTCAATCCCGGTTGCATCACATGCCCTGAGTGAATTATTTAAGAATTGCTCTCTATTTCACTGTCTTTATGATTTTTTTTTGAAATTTATTTTGATAATGGGATTTATCGGATTTTCACTGCTGCGTTTATGCCGCTGTACACACGCTTGATTCTCTTACGGAGACATATATATCCATGGGTTTTAAGATTCTTCCTAGTCAGGTATATTCCTAGGCGTTGAATATGTGGTGTTGGGTCCATTTCGTTGAGCAAGGAGTAGGTCTTGTCTATTACATATTTGGCTTATGGAAAGTTATCTGTGCTAATTTCAGTCTCTGGTTTTATGAAGCACCCCAACGCACCTTTCCCCATAAGCAAGCACTAGTTGGTTTTCTAAATTTGAGACCCTGTTCTGTTTTGTAATTCAGTTCATGTGTAGTCAAGTTTACATTCCGTGTATTAGTGATATCTTATGATGTTTCTTTTTCTGTGTGACGTAGTTCACGTAGAATCACCGTACCTGCATCCACTCACTATGCCGCTACGGGCCTGATGACACAGATTTCATTGCTGAGTGATATTGCATTGTACGTACGTGCCACAACTTCTTTATCCATATTTTGCTTTCTGGGATATTTACCTGTTACTGTAGACGTGCTTCTTGTGAACACAGCCGTCCCAAATATTGGGGTGGCTGTCTGTTTTTGATTTTAATTTCCGTAAGCTATAGGACCATAAGTGGAAGTGCCATAGACTGTGTTGCTTTGTTTCTTATGTGTTTCAGGAAACACCATACACTTCTCCAGGCTGGCTGCTGGCAATTTACATCCTGCCAATCAGCATAACAAGGCTCCCTGTTCTCCATATCCTGTCCTACCTTTCTGGATTTTACACTTTTTTCAGATGGCCCTCTTGCCCGGGGGGCAGTGAGACTTCATTGTAGTGCAGATTTCCTTTACAGGCTTGCTTGGTTGGCCAAAAAGGGCGTATGCGTTTTTTCCTGAATATATTCAGGAAAAAACGCATACGCCCTTTTTGGCCAAGTGCATCATTGTCGACGTTCTGCCTCTTTTCCTATGCTTTCAGGGCAATTCCAGTCTACCCCCTGCAATCGTTTTCCTGAAATTCTGCCCCGCTTTCAAGTCCCCTTCGCAGGCTTACTTCAATATATTTTTGGAGGATAGCTGTCATTTATAACTCTGCAGGTTTGTGAATTACAGTGCCCCTGAGCTCCTTTCTTCAACTCGCTTTCTTGTGAACTGGGCACAAAACCGCAGGATTGCTTCAGGCCCTAATCTGTTTCGGGCAGGGCATGCTGAGCCTTTGGTAAATTCCTCTTCCTGGTGGGAAATGAGCGTTACATTTGCCCGTGCAGACACCTACAGCTAGTCTCTCATTGGTTCTCCCTATTCCTGATCATCTTGCACAGAAATTGCAAGCTGTGCCAAACAGGAGGTTAAAGGCACTGACTCTCCAAGCAGGGAGACTGTTAGTAAATCATCTGGAATGGTGAACCCGAGGACCAGGATACGAAAACTGAGATGCATTTTAAATCATTTCCCCATAACACGGTGGACCATACTGTGGGTTTCACATGCATGTTTTAGCTGGAGGAAGAATCCCTTGAACCTGAAGAGTTGGGACCCATGGAATAGGTACCATACAGTATGACTTCAAAGGGTGTGCATTTGCTCACCTAAACTCACCAATGCTATCAGCCTGAAGTGTCCAGCCTTATGTCTCTACCAGCTCTGGGTGTAGATGTGGTCAATCCCGGTTGCATCACATGCCCTGAGTGAATTATTTAAGAATTGCTCTCTATTTCACTGTCTTTGTGTTTTGTTTTCGAAATTTATTTTGATAATGGGATTTATCGGATTTTCACTGCTGCCTTTCGGCCGCTGTACACACCCTTGATTCTCTTACGGAGACATATATATCCATGGGTTTTAAGATTCTTCCTAGTCAGGTATATTCCTAGGCGTTGAATATGTGGTGTTGGGTCCATTTCGTTGAGCAAGGAGTAGGTCTTGTCTATTACATATTGGGCTTATGGAAAGTTATCTGTGCTAATTTCAGTCTCTGGTTTTATGCAGCACCCCAAGGCACCTTTCCCCATAAGCAAGCACTAGTTGGTTTTCTAAATTTGAGACCCTTTTCTATTTTGTAATTCAGTTCATGTGTAGTCAAGTTTACATTCCGTGTATTCGTGATATCTTATGATGTTTCTTTTTCTGTGTGACGTAGTTCACGTAGAATCACCGTACCTGCATCCACTCACTATGCCGCTATGGGCCTGATGACACAGATTTCATTGCTGAGTGATATTGCATTGTACGTACGTGCCACAAGTTCTTTATCCATTTTTTGCTTTCTGGGATATTTACCTGATACTGTAGACGAGCTTCTTGTGAACACAGCCATCTCAAATATTGGGGTGGCTGTCTGTTTTTGATTTTAATTTCCGTAAGCTATAGGACCATAAGTGGAAGTGCCATAGGCTGTGTTGCTTTGTTTCTTTCGTGTTTCAGGAAACACCATACACTTCTCCAGGGTGGCTGCTGGCAATTTACATCCTGCCAATCAGCATAACAAGGCTCCCTGTTCTCCATATCCTGTCCTACCTTTCTGGATTTTACACTTTTTTCAGATGGCCCTTTTGCCAGGGGGGCAGTGAGACTTCATTGTAGTGCAGATTTCATTTACAGGCTTGCTTGGTTGGCCAAAAAGGGCTTATGCGTTTTTTCCTGAATATATTCAGGAAAAAACGCATACGCCCTTTTTGGCCAAGTGCATCATTGTCGACGTTCTGCCTCTTTTCCTATGCTTTCAGGGCAATTCCAGTCTACCCCCTGCAATCGTTTTCCTGAAATTCTGCCCCGCTTTCAAGTCCCCTTCGCAGGCTTACTTCAATATATTTTTGGAGGAAAGCTGTCATTTATAACTCTGCAGGTTTGTGAATTACAGTGCCCCTGAGCTCCTTTCTTCAACTCGCTTTCTTGTGAGCTGGGCACAAAACCGCAGGATTGCTTCAGGCCCTAATCTGTTTCCAGCAGGGCACACTGAGCCTTTGTTTAATTCCTCTTCCTGGTGGGCAATGAGCGTTACATTTGCCCGTGCAGACACCTACAGCTAGTCTCTCATTGGTTCTCCCTATTCCTGTTCATTTTGCACAGAAATTGCAAGCTGTGCCAAAGAGGAGGTTAAAGGCACTGACTCTCCAAGCGGGGAGAGTGTTAGTAAAGCATCTGGAATGGTGAACCCGAGGACCAGGATACGAAAACTGAGATGCATTTTAAATCATTTCCCAATCACATGGTGGACGATACTCTTGGTTTCCCATGCATGTTTTAGCTGGAGGAAGAATCCCTTGAACCTGGAGAGTTGGGACCCATGGAATGGGTACCATGCAGTATGACTTCAAAGGGTCTGCATTTGCTCACCGAAACTCACCAATGCTATCAGCCTGAAGTGTCCAGCCTTATGTCTCAACCAGCTCTGGGTGTAGATGTGTTAAATCCCGGTTGCATCACATGCCCTGAGTGAATTATTTAAGAATTGCTCTCTATTTCACTGTCTTTATGATTTTTTTTTGAAATTTATTTTGATAATGGGATTTATCGGATTTTCACTGCTGCGTTTATGCCGCTGTACACACGCTTGATTCTCTTACGGAGACATATATATCCATGGGTTTTAAGATTCTTCCTAGTCAGGTATATTCCTAGGCGTTGAATATGTGGTGTTGGGTCCATTTCGTTGAGCAAGGAGTAGGTCTTGTCTATTACATATTTGGCTTATGGAAAGTTATCTGTGCTAATTTCAGTCTCTGGTTTTATGAAGCACCCCAACGCACCTTTCCCCATAAGCAAGCACTAGTTGGTTTTCTAAATTTGAGACCCTGTTCTGTTTTGTAATTCAGTTCATGTGTAGTCAAGTTTACATTCCGTGTATTAGTGATATCTTATGATGTTTCTTTTTCTGTGTGACGTAGTTCACGTAGAATCACCGTACCTGCATCCACTCACTATGCCGCTACGGGCCTGATGACACAGATTTCATTGCTGAGTGATATTGCATTGTACGTACGTGCCACAACTTCTTTATCCATATTTTGCTTTCTGGGATATTTACCTGTTACTGTAGACGAGCTTCTTGTGAACACAGCCGTCCCAAATATTGGGGTGGCTCTCTGTTTTTGATTTTAATTTCCCTAAGCAATAGGACCATAAGTGCAATTGCCATAGGCTGTGTTGCTTTATTTCTTATGTGTTTCAGGAAACACCATACACTGCTCCAGGGTGGCTCTTCACAATTTACATCCTGCCAATCAGCATTAAAAGGCTCCCTGTTCTCCATATCCTGTCCTACCTTTCTGGATTTTACACTTTTTTCAGATGGCCCTTTTGCCCAGGGGCCAGTGAGACTTCATTGTAGTGCAGATTTCCTTTACAGGCTTGCTTGGTTGGCCAAAAAGGGCATATGCGTTTTTTCCTGAATATATTCAGGAAAAAAAGCATACGCCCTTTTTGGCCAAGTGCATCATTGTCGACGTTGTGCCTCTTTTCCTATGCTTTCAGGGCAATTCCAGTCTACCCCCTGCAATCGTTTTCCTGAAATTCTGCCCCACTTTCAAGTCCCCTTCGCAGGCTTACTTCAATATACTTTTGAAGGATAGCTGTCATTTATAACTCTGCAGGTTTGTGAATTACAGTGCCCCTGAGCTCCTTTCTTCAACTCGCTTTCTTGTGAGCTGGGCACAAAACCGCAGGATTGCTTCACGCCCTAATCTGTTTCCAGCAGGGCACACTGAGCCTTTGGTTAATTCCTCTTCCTGGTGGGAAATGAGTGTTACATTTGCCCGTGCACACACCTAGAGCTAGTGTCTTATTCGTTCTCCCTATTCCTGTTCATCTTGCACAGAAATTGCAAGCTGCGTCAAAGAGGAGGTTAAAGGCACTGACTCTCCAAGCAGGGAGAGTGTTTGTAAAGCATTTGGAATGGTGAACCCGAGGACCAGGATACGAAAACTGAGATACATTTTAAATCGTTTCCCAATCACAAGGTGGACGATACTCTGGGTTTCCCATGCATGTTTTAGCCGGAGGAAGAATCCCTTGAACCTGGAGAGTTGGGACCCATGGAATGGGTACCATGCAGTATGACTTCAAAGGGTCTGCATTTGCTCACCGAAACTCACCAATGCTATCAGCCTGAAGTGTCCAGCCTTATGTCTCAACCAGCTCTGGGTGTAGATGTGGTAAATCCCGGTTGCATCACATGCCCTGAGTGAATTATTTAAGAATTGCTCTCTATTTCACTGTCTTTATGATTTTTTTTTGAAATTTATTTTGATAATGGGATTTATCGGATTTTCACTGCTGCGTTTATGCCGCTGTACACATGCTTGATTCTCTTACGGAGACATATATATCCATGGGTTTTAAGATTCTTCCTAGTCAGGTATATTCCTAGGCGTTGAATATGTGGTGTTGGGTCCATTTCGTTGAGCAAGGAGTAGGTCTTGTCTATTACATATTTGGCTTATGGAAAGTTATCTGTGCTAATTTCAGTCTCTGGTTTTATGCAGCACCCCAAGGCACCTTTCCCCATAAGCAAGCACTAGTTGGTTTTCTAAATTTGAGACCCTGTTCTGTTTTGTAATTCAGTTCATGTGTAGTCAAGTTTACATTCCGTGTATTAGTGATATCTTATGATGTTTCTTTTTCTGTGTGACGTAGTTCACGTAGAATCACCGTACCTGCATCCACTCACTATGCCGCTACGGGCCTGATGACACAGATTTCATTGCTGAGTGATATTGCATTGTACGTACGTGCCACAACTTCTTTATCCATATTTTGCTTTCTGGGATATTTACCTGTTACTGTAGACGAGCTTCTTGTGAACACAGCCGTCTCAAATATTGGGGTGGCTGTCTGTTTTTGATTTTAATTTCCGTAAGCTATAGGACCATAAGTGGAAGTGCCATAGACTGTGTTGCTTTGTTTCTTATGTGTTTCAGGAAACACCATACACTTCTCCAGGCTGGCTGCTGGCAATTTACATCCTGCCAATCAGCATAACAAGGCTCCCTGTTCTCCATATCCTGTCCTACCTTTCTGGATTTTACACTTTTTTCAGATGGCCCTCTTGCCCGGGGGGCAGTGAGACTTCATTGTAGTGCAGATTTCCTTTACAGGCTTGCTTGGTTGGCCAAAAAGGGCGTATGCGTTTTTTCCTGAATATATTCAGGAAAAAACGCATACGCCCTTTTTGGCCAAGTGCATCATTGTCGACGTTCTGCCTCTTTTCCTATGCTTTCAGGGCAATTCCAGTCTACCCCCTGCAATCGTTTTCCTGAAATTCTGCCCCGCTTTCAAGTCCCCTTCGCAGGCTTACTTCAATATATTTTTGGAGGATAGCTGTCATTTATAACTCTGCAGCTTTGTGAATTACAGTGCCCCTGAGCTCCTTTCTTCAACTCGCTTTCTTGTGAACTGGGCACAAAACCGCAGGATTGCTTCAGGCCCTAATCTGTTTCGGGCAGGGCATGCTGAGCCTTTGGTAAATTCCTCTTCCTGGTGGGAAATGAGCGTTACATTTGCCCGTGCAGACACCTACAGCTAGTCTCTCATTGGTTCTCCCTATTCCTGTTCATCTTGCACAGAAATTGCAAGCTGTGCCAAAGAGGAGGTTAAAGGCACTGACTCTCCAAGCAGGGAGACTGTTAGTAAATCATCTGGAATGGTGAACCCGAGGACCAGGATACGAAAACTGAGATGCATTTTAAATCATTTCCCCATAACACGGTGGACCATACTGTGGGTTTCACATGCATGTTTTAGCTGGAGGAAGAATCCCTTGAACCTGAAGAGTTGGGACCCATGGAATAGGTACCATACAGTATGACTTCAAAGGGTGTGCATTTGCTCACCTAAACTCACCAATGCTATCAGCCTGAAGTGTCCAGCCTTATGTCTCAACCAGCTCTGGGTGTAGATGTGGTCAATCCCGGTTGCATCACATGCCCTGAGTGAATTATTTAAGAATTGCTCTCTATTTCACTGTCTTTGTGTTTTGTTTTCGAAATTTATTTTGATAATGGGATTTATCGGATTTTCACTGCTGCCTTTCGGCCGCTGTACACACCCTTGATTCTCTTACGGAGACATATATATCCATGGGTTTTAAGATTCTTCCTAGTCAGGTATATTCCTAGGCGTTGAATATGTGGTGTTGGGTCCATTTCGTTGAGCAAGGAGTAGGTCTTGTCTATTACATATTGGGCTTATGGAAAGTTATCTGTGCTAATTTCAGTCTCTGGTTTTATGCAGCACCCCAAGGCACCTTTCCCCATAAGCAAGCACTAGTTGGTTTTCTAAATTTGAGACCCTTTTCTATTTTGTAATTCAGTTCATGTGTAGTCAAGTTTACATTCCGTGTATTCATGATATCTTATGATATTTCTTTTTCTGTGTGACGTAGTTCACGTAGAATCACCGTACCTGCATCCACTCACTATGCCGCTATGGGCCTGATGACACAGATTTCATTGCTGAGTGATATTGCATTGTACGTACGTGCCACAAGTTCTTTATCCATTTTTTGCTTTCTGGGATATTTACCTGATACTGTAGACGAGCTTCTTGTGAACACAGCCGTCTCAAATATTGGGGTGGCTGTCTGTTTTTGATTTTAATTTCCGTAAGCTATAGGACCATAAGTGGAAGTGCCATAGGCTGTGTTGCTTTGTTTCTTTCGTGTTTCAGGAAACACCATACACTTCTCCAGGGTGGCTGCTGGCAATTTACATCCTGCCAATCAGCATAACAAGGCTCCCTGTTCTCCATATCCTGTCCTACCTTTCTGGATTTTACACTTTTTTCAGATGGCCCTTTTGCCCGGGGGGCAGTGAGACTTCATTGTAGTGCAGATTTCATTTACAGGCTTGCTTGGTTGGCCAAAAAGGGCGTATGCGTTTTTTCCTGAATATATTCAGGAAAAAACGCATACGCCCTTTTTGGCCAAGTGCATCATTGTCGACGTTCTGCCTCTTTTCCTATGCTTTCAGGGCAATTCCAGTCTACCCCCTGCAATCGTTTCCTGAAATTCTGCCCCGCTTTCAAGTCCCCTTCGCAGGCTTACTTCAATATATTTTTGGAGGAAAGCTGTCATTTATAACTCTGCAGGTTTGTGAATTACAGTGCCCCTGAGCTCCTTTCTTCAACTCGCTTTCTTGTGAGCTGGGCACAAAACCGCAGGATTGCTTCAGGCCCTAATCTGTTTCCAGCAGGGCACACTGAGCCTTTGTTTAATTCCTCTTCCTGGTGGGCAATGAGCGTTACATTTGCCCGTGCAGACACCTACAGCTAGTCTCTCATTGGTTCTCCCTATTCCTGTTCATTTTGCACAGAAATTGCAAGCTGTGCCAAAGAGGAGGTTAAAGGCACTGACTCTCCAAGCGGGGAGAGTGTTAGTAAAGCATCTGGAATGGTGAACCCGAGGACCAGGATACGAAAACTGTGATGCATTTTAAATCATTTCCCAATCACATGGTGGACGATACTCTTGGTTTCCCATGCATGTTTTAGCTGGAGGAAGAATCCCTTGAACCTGGAGAGTTGGGACCCATGGAATGGGTACCATGCAGTATGACTTCAAAGGGTCTGCATTTGCTCACCGAAACTCACCAATGCTATCAGCCTGAAGTGTCCAGCCTTATGTCTCAACCAGCTCTGGGTGTAGATGTGTTAAATCCCGGTTGCATCACATGCCCTGAGTGAATTATTTAAGAATTGCTCTCTATTTCACTGTCTTTATGATTTTTTTTTGAAATTTATTTTGATAATGGGATTTATCGGATTTTCACTGCTGCGTTTATGCCGCTGTACACACGCTTGATTCTCTTACGGAGACATATATATCCATGGGTTTTAAGATTCTTCCTAGTCAGGTATATTCCTAGGCGTTGAATATGTGGTGTTGGGTCCATTTCGTTGAGCAAGGAGTAGGTCTTGTCTATTACATATTTGGCTTATGGAAAGTTATCTGTGCTAATTTCAGTCTCTGGTTTTATGAAGCACCCCAACGCACCTTTCCCCATAAGCAAGCACTAGTTGGTTTTCTAAATTTGAGACCCTGTTCTGTTTTGTAATTCAGTTCATGTGTAGTCAAGTTTACATTCCGTGTATTAGTGATATCTTATGATGTTTCTTTTTCTGTGTGACGTAGTTCACGTAGAATCACCGTACCTGCATCCACTCACTATGCCGCTACGGGCCTGATGACACAGATTTCATTGCTGAGTGATATTGCATTGTACGTACGTGCCACAACTTCTTTATCCATATTTTGCTTTCTGGGATATTTACCTGTTACTGTAGACGAGCTTCTTGTGAACACAGCCGTCCCAAATATTGGGGTGGCTGTCTGTTTTTGATTTTAATTTCCGTAAGCTATAGGACCATAAGTGGAAGTGCCATAGACTGTGTTGCTTTGTTTCTTATGTGTTTCAGGAAACACCATACACTTCTCCAGGCTGGCTGCTGGCAATTTACATCCTGCCAATCAGCATAACAAGGCTCCCTGTTCTCCATATCCTGTCCTACCTTTCTGGATTTTACACTTTTTTCAGATGGCCCTCTTGCCCGGGGGGCAGTGAGACTTCATTGTAGTGCAGATTTCCTTTACAGGCTTGCTTGGTTGGCCAAAAAGGGCGTATGCGTTTTTTCCTGAATATATTCAGGAAAAAACGCATACGCCCTTTTTGGCCAAGTCCATCATTGTCGACGTTCTGCCTCTTTTCCTATGCTTTCAGGGCAATTCCAGTCTACCCCCTGCAATCGTTTTCCAGAAATTCTGCCCCGCTTTCAAGTCCCCTTCGCAGGCTTACTTCAATATATTTTTGGAGGATAGCTGTCATTTATAACTCTGCAGGTTTGTGAATTACAGTGCCCCTGAGCTCCTTTCTTCAACTCGCTTTCTTGTGATCTGGGCACAAAACCGCAGGATTGCTTCAGGCCCTAATCTGTTTCGGGCAGGGCATGCTGAGCCTTTGGTAAATTCCTCTTCCTGGTGGGAAATGAGCGTTACATTTGCCCGTGCAGACACCTACAGCTAGTCTCTCATTGGTTCTCCCTATTCCTGTTCATCTTGCACAGAAATTGCAAGCTGTGCCAAAGAGGAGGTTAAAGGCACTGACTCTCCAAGCAGGGAGACTGTTAGTAAATCATCTGGAATGGTGAACCCGAGGACCAGGATACGAAAACTGAGATGCATTTTAAATCATTTCCCCATAACACGGTGGACCATACTGTGGGTTTCACATGCATGTTTTAGCTGGAGGAAGAATCCCTTGAACCTGAAGAGTTGGGACCCATGGAATAGGTACCATACAGTATGACTTCAAAGGGTGTGCATTTGCTCACCTAAACTCACCAATGCTATCAGCCTGAAGTGTCCAGCCTTATGTCTCAACCAGCTCTGGGTGTAGATGTGGTCAATCCCGGTTGCATCACATGCCCTGAGTGAATTATTTAAGAATTGCTCTCTATTTCACTGTCTTTGTGTTTTGTTTTCGAAATTTATTTTGATAATGGGATTTATCGGATTTTCACTGCTGCCTTTCGGCCGCTGTACACACCCTTGATTCTCTTACGGAGACATATATATCCATGGGTTTTAAGATTCTTCCTAGTCAGGTATATTCCTAGGCGTTGAATATGTGGTGTTGGGTCCATTTCGTTGAGCAAGGAGTAGGTCTTCTCTATTACATATTTGGCTTATGGAAAGTTATCTGTGCTAATTTCAGTCTCTGGTTTTATGAAGCACCCCAAGGCACCTTTCCCCATAAGCAAGCACTAGTTGGTTTTCTAAATTTGAGACCCTGTTCTGTTTTGTAATTCAGTTCATGTGTAGTCAAGTTTACATTCCGTGTATTAGTGATATCTTATGATGTTTCTTTTTCTGTGTGACGTAGTTCACGTAGAATCACCGTACCTGCATCCACTCACTATGCCGCTACGGGCCTGATGACACAGATTTCATTGCTGAGTGATATTGCATTGTACGTACGTGCCACAACTTCTTTATCCATATTTTGCTTTCTGGGATATTTACCTGTTACTGTAGACGAGCTTCTTGTGAACACAGCCGTCCCAAATATTGGGGTGGCTGTCTGTTTTTGATTTTAATTTCCGTAAGCTATAGGACCATAAGTGGAAGTGCCATAGACTGTGTTGCTTTGTTTCTTATGTGTTTCAGGAAACACCATACACTTCTCCAGGCTGGCTGCTGGCAATTTACATCCTGCCAATCAGCATAACAAGGCTCCCTGTTCTCCATATCCTGTCCTACCTTTCTGGATTTTACACTTTTTTCAGATGGCCCTCTTGCCCGGGGGGCAGTGAGACTTCATTGTAGTGCAGATTTCCTTTACAGGCTTGCTTGGTTGGCCAAAAAGGGCGTATGCGTTTTTTCCTGAATATATTCAGGAAAAAACGCATACGCCCTTTTTGGCCAAGTGCATCATTGTCGATGTTCTGCCTCTTTTCCTATGCTTTCAGGGCAATTCCAGTCTACCCCCTGCAATCGTTTTCCTGAAATTCTGCCCCGCTTTCAAGTCCCCTTCGCAGGCTTACTTCAATATATTTTTGGAGGAAAGCTGTCATTTATAACTCTGCAGGTTTGTGAATTACAGTGCCCCTGAGCTCCATTCTTCAACTCGCTTTCTTGTGAGCTGGGCACAAAACCGCAGGATTGCTTCAGGCCCTAATCTGTTTCCAGCAGGGCACACTGAGCCTTTGTTTAATTCCTCTTCCTGGTGGGCAATGAGCGTTACATTTGCCCGTGCAGACACCTACAGCTAGTCTCTCATTGGTTCTCCCTATTCCTGTTCATTTTGCACAGAAATTGCAAGCTGTGCCAAAGAGGAGGTTAAAGGCACTGACTCTCCAAGCGGGGAGAGTGTTAGTAAAGCATCTGGAATGGTGAACCCGAGGACCAGGATACGAAAACTGAGATGCATTTTAAATAATTTCCCAATCACATGGTGGACGATACTCTTGGTTTCCCATGCATGTTTTAGCTGGAGGAAGAATCCCTTGAACCTGGAGAGTTGGGACCCATGGAATGGGTACCATGCAGTATGACTTCAAAGGGTCTGCATTTGCTCACCGAAACTCACCAATGCTATCAGCCTGAAGTGTCCAGCCTTATGTCTCAACCAGCTCTGGGTGTAGATGTGTTAAATCCCGGTTGCATCACATGCCCTGAGTGAATTATTTAAGAATTGCTCTCTATTTCACTGTCTTTATGATTTTTTTTTGAAATTTATTTTGATAATGGGATTTATCGGATTTTCACTGCTGCGTTTATGCCGCTGTACACACGCTTGATTCTCTTACGGAGACATATATATCCATGGGTTTTAAGATTCTTCCTAGTCAGGTATATTCCTAGGCGTTGAATATGTGGTGTTGGGTCCATTTCGTTGAGCAAGGAGTAGGTCTTGTCTATTACATATTTGGCTTATGGAAAGTTATCTGTGCTAATTTCAGTCTCTGGTTTTATGAAGCACCCCAACGCACCTTTCCCCATAAGCAAGCACTAGTTGGTTTTCTAAATTTGAGACCCTGTTCTGTTTTGTAATTCAGTTCATGTGTAGTCAAGTTTACATTCCGTGTATTAGTGATATCTTATGATGTTTCTTTTTCTGTGTGACGTAGTTCACGTAGAATCACCGTACCTGCATCCACTCACTATGCCGCTACGGGCCTGATGACACAGATTTCATTGCTGAGTGATATTGCATTGTACGTACGTGCCACAACTTCTTTATCCATATTTTGCTTTCTGGGATATTTACCTGTTACTGTAGACGAGCTTCTTGTGAACACAGCCGTCCCAAATATTGGGGTGGCTGTCTGTTTTTGATTTTAATTTCCGTAAGCTATAGGACCATAAGTGGAAGTGCCATAGACTGTGTTGCTTTGTTTCTTATGTGTTTCAGGAAACACCATACACTTCTCCAGGCTGGCTGCTGGCAATTTACATCCTGCCAATCAGCATAACAAGGCTCCCTGTTCTCCATATCCTGTCCTACCTTTCTGGATTTTACACTTTTTTCAGATGGCCCTCTTGCCCGGGGGGCAGTGAGACTTCATTGTAGTGCAGATTTCCTTTACAGGCTTGCTTGGTTGGCCAAAAAGGGCGTATGCGTTTTTTCCTGAATATATTCAGGAAAAAACGCATACGCCCTTTTTGGCCAAGTGCATCATTGTCGACGTTCTGCCTCTTTTCCTATGCTTTCAGGGCAATTCCAGTCTACCCCCTGCAATCGTTTTCCTGAAATTCTGCCCCGCTTTCAAGTCCCCTTCGCAGGCTTACTTCAATATATTTTTGGAGGATAGCTGTCATTTATAACTCTGCAGGTTTGTGAATTACAGTGCCCCTGAGCTCCTTTCTTCAACTCGCTTTCTTGTGAACTGGGCACAAAACCGCAGGATTGCTTCAGGCCCTAATCTGTTTCGGGCAGGGCATGCTGAGCCTTTGGTAAATTCCTCTTCCTGGTGGGAAATGAGCGTTACATTTGCCCGTGCAGACACCTACAGCTAGTCTCTCATTGGTTCTCCCTATTCCTGTTCATCTTGCACAGAAATTGCAAGCTGTGCCAAACAGGAGGTTAAAGGCACTGACTCTCCAAGCAGGGAGACTGTTAGTAAATCATCTGGAATGGTGAACCCGAGGACCAGGATACGAAAACTGAGATGCATTTTAAATCATTTCCCCATAACACGGTGGACCATACTGTGGGTTTCACATGCATGTTTTAGCTGGAGGAAGAATCCCTTGAACCTGAAGAGTTGGGACCCATGGAATAGGTACCATACAGTATGACTTCAAAGGGTGTGCATTTGCTCACCTAAACTCACCAATGCTATCAGCCTGAAGTGTCCAGCCTTATGTCTCAACCAGCTCTGGGTGTAGATGTGGTCAATCCCGGTTGCATCACATGCCCTGAGTGAATTATTTAAGAATTGCTCTCTATTTCACTGTCTTTGTGTTTTGTTTTCGAAATTTATTTTGATAATGGGATTTATCGGATTTTCACTGCTGCCTTTCGGCCGCTGTACACACCCTTGATTCTCTTACGGAGACATATATATCCATGGGTTTTAAGATTCTTCCTAGTCAGGTATATTCCTAGGCGTTGAATATGTGGTGTTGGGTCCATTTCGTTGAGCAAACAGTAGGTCTTGTCTATTACATATTGGGCTTATGGAAAGTTATCTGTGCTAATTTCAGTCTCTGGTTTTATGCAGCACCCCAAGGCACCTTTCCCCATAAGCAAGCACTAGTTGGTTTTCTAAATTTGAGACCCTTTTCTATTTTGTAATTCAGTTCATGTGTAGTCAAGTTTACATTCCGTGTATTCGTGATATCTTATGATGATTCTTTTTCTGTGTGACGTAGTTCACGTAGAATCACCGTACCTGCATCCACTCACTATGCCGCTATGGGCCTGATGACACAGATTTCATTGCTGAGTGATATTGCATTGTCCGTACGTGCCACAAGTTCTTTATCCATTTTTTGCTTTCTGGGATATTTACCTGATACTGTAGACGAGCTTCTTGTGAACACAGCCGTCTCAAATATTGGGGTGGCTGTCTGTTTTTGATTTTAATTTCCGTAAGCTATAGGACCATAAGTGGAAGTGCCATAGGCTGTGTTGCTTTGTTTCTTTCGTGTTTCAGGAAACACCATACACTTCTCCAGGGTGGCTGCTGGCAATTTACATCCTGCCAATCAGCATAACAAGGCTCCCTGTTCTCCATATCCTGTCCTACCTTTCTGGATTTTACACTTTTTTCAGATGGCCCTTTTGCCAGGGGGGCAGTGAGACTTCATTGTAGTGCAGATTTCATTTACAGGCTTGCTTGGTTGGCCAAAAAGGGCGTATGCGTTTTTTCCTGAATATATTCAGGAAAAAACGCATACGCCCTTTTTGGCCAAGTGCATCATTGTCGACGTTCTGCCTCTTTTCCTATGCTTTCAGGGCAATTCCAGTCTACCCCCTGCAATCGTTTTCCTGAAATTCTGCCCCGCTTTCAAGTCCCCTTCGCAGGCTTACTTCAATATATTTTTGGAGGAAAGCTGTCATTTATAACTCTGCAGGTTTGTGAATTACAGTGCCCCTGAGCTCCTTTCTTCAACTCGCTTTCTTGTGAGCTGGGCACAAAACCGCAGGATTGCTTCAGGCCCTAATCTGTTTCCAGCAGGGCACACTGAGCCTTTGTTTAATTCCTCTTCCTGGTGGGCAATGAGCGTTACATTTGCCCGTGCAGACACCTACAGCTAGTCTCTCATTGGTTCTCCCTATTCCTGTTCATTTTGCACAGAAATTGCAAGCTGTGCCAAAGAGGAGGTTAAAGGCACTGACTCTCCAAGCGGGGAGAGTGTTAGTAAAGCATCTGGAATGGTGAACCCGAGGACCAGGATACGAAAACTGAGATGCATTTTAAATCATTTCCCAATCACATGGTGGACGATACTCTTGGTTTCCCATGCATGTTTTAGCTGGAGGAAGAATCCCTTGAACCTGGAGAGTTGGGACCCATGGAATGGGTACCATGCAGTATGACTTCAAAGGGTCTGCATTTGCTCACCGAAACTCACCAATGCTATCAGCCTGAAGTGTCCAGCCTTATGTCTCAACCAGCTCTGGGTGTAGATGTGTTAAATCCCGGTTGCATCACATGCCCTGAGTGAATTATTTAAGAATTGCTCTCTATTTCACTGTCTTTATGATTTTTTTTTGAAATTTATTTTGATAATGGGATTTATCGGATTTTCACTGCTGCGTTTATGCCGCTGTACACACGCTTGATTCTCTTACGGAGACATATATATCCATGGGTTTTAAGATTCTTCCTAGTCAGGTATATTCCTAGGCGTTGAATATGTGGTGTTGGGTCCATTTCGTTGAGCAAGGAGTAGGTCTTGTCTATTACATATTTGGCTTATGGAAAGTTATCTGTGCTAATTTCAGTCTCTGGTTTTATGAAGCACCCCAACGCACCTTTCCCCATAAGCAAGCACTAGTTGGTTTTCTAAATTTGAGACCCTGTTCTGTTTTGTAATTCAGTTCATGTGTAGTCAAGTTTACATTCCGTGTATTAGTGATATCTTATGATGTTTCTTTTTCTGTGTGACGTAGTTCACGTAGAATCACCGTACCTGCATCCACTCACTATGCCGCTACGGGCCTGATGACACAGATTTCATTGCTGAGTGATATTGCATTGTACGTACGTGCCACAACTTCTTTATCCATATTTTGCTTTCTGGGATATTTACCTGTTACTGTAGACGAGCTTCTTGTGAACACAGCCGTCCCAAATATTGGGGTGGCTGTCTGTTTTTGATTTTAATTTCCGTAAGCTATAGGACCATAAGTGGAAGTGCCATAGACTGTGTTGCTTTGTTTCTTATGTGTTTCAGGAAACACCATACACTTCTCCAGGCTGGCTGCTGGCAATTTACATCCTGCCAATCAGCATAACAAGGCTCCCTGTTCTCCATATCCTGTCCTACCTTTCTGGATTTTACACTTTTTTCAGATGGCCCTTTTGCCAGGGGGGCAGTGAGACTTCATTGTAGTGCAGATTTCCTTTACAGGCTTGCTTGGTTGGCCAAAAAGGGCGTATGCGTTTTTTCCTGAATATATTCAGGAAAAAACGCATACGCCCTTTTTGGCCAAGTGCATCATTGTCGACGTTCTGCCTCTTTTCCTATGCTTTCAGGGCAATTCCAGTCTACCCCCTGCAATCGTTTTCCTGAAATTCTGCCCCGCTTTCAACTCCCCTTCGCAGGCTTACTTCAATATATTTTTGGAGGATAGCTGTCATTTATAACTCTGCAGGTTTGTGAATTACAGTGCCCCTGAGCTCCTTTCTTCAACTCGCTTTCTTGTGAGCTGGGCACAAAACCGCAGGATTGCTTCAGGCCCTAATCTGTTTCCGGCAGGGCACGCTGAGCCTTTGGTTAATTCCTCTTCCTGGTGGGAAATGAGCGTTACATTTGCCCGTGCAGACACCTACAGCTAGTCTCTCATTGGTTCTCCCTATTCCTGTTCATTTTGCACAGAAATTGCAAGCTGTGCCAAAGAGGAGGTTAAAGGCACTGACTCTCCAAGCGGGGAGAGTGTTAGTAAAGCATCTGGAATGGTGAACCCGAGGACCAGGATACGAAAACTGAGATGCATTTTAAATCATTTCCCAATCACATGGTGGACGATACTCTTGGTTTCCCATGCATGTTTTAGCTGGAGGAAGAATCCCTTGAACCTGGAGAGTTGAGACCCATGGAATGGGTACCATGCAGTATGACTTCAAAGGGTCTGCATTTGCTCACCGAAACTCACCAATGCTATCAGCCTGAAGTGTCCAGCCTTATGTCTCAACCAGCTCTGGGTGTAGATGTGTTAAATCCCGGTTGCATCACATGCCCTGAGTGAATTATTTAAGAATTGCTCTCTATTTCACTGTCTTTATGATTTTTTTTTGAAATTTATTTTGATAATGGGATTTATCGGATTTTCACTGCTGCGTTTATGCCGCTGTACACACGCTTGATTCTCTTACGGAGACATATATATCCATGGGTTTTAAGATTCTTCCTAGTCAGGTATATTCCTAGGCGTTGAATATGTGGTGTTGGGTCCATTTCGTTGAGCAAGGAGTAGGTCTTGTCTATTACATATTTGGCTTATGGAAAGTTATCTGTGCTAATTTCAGTCTCTGGTTTTATGAAGCACCCCAACGCACCTTTCCCCATAAGCAAGCACTAGTTGGTTTTCTAAATTTGAGACCCTGTTCTGTTTTGTAATTCAGTTCATGTGTAGTCAAGTTTACATTCCGTGTATTAGTGATATCTTATGATGTTTCTTTTTCTGTGTGACGTAGTTCACGTAGAATCACCGTACCTGCATCCACTCACTATGCCGCTACGGGCCTGATGACACAGATTTCATTGCTGAGTGATATTGCATTGTACGTACGTGCCACAACTTCTTTATCCATATTTTGCTTTCTGGGATATTTACCTGTTACTGTAGACGAGCTTCTTGTGAACACAGCCGTCCCAAATATTGGGGTGGCTGTCTGTTTTTGATTTTAATTTCCGTAAGCTATAGGACCATAAGTGGAAGTGCCATAGACTGTGTTGCTTTGTTTCTTATGTGTTTCAGGAAACACCATACACTTCTCCAGGCTGGCTGCTGGCAATTTACATCCTGCCAATCAGCATAACAAGGCTCCCTGTTCTCCATATCCTGTCCTACCTTTCTGGATTTTACACTTTTTTCAGATGGCCCTCTTGCCCGGGGGGTAGTGAGACTTCATTGTAGTGCAGATTTCCTTTACAGGCTTGCTTGGTTGGCCAAAAAGGGCGTATGCGTTTTTTCCTGAATATATTCAGGAAAAAACGCATACGCCCTTTTTGGCCAAGTGCATCATTGTCGACGTTCTGCCTCTTTTCCTATGCTTTCAGGGCAATTCCAGTCTACCCCCTGCAATCGTTTTCCTGAAATTCTGCCCCGCTTTCAAGTCCCCTTCGCAGGCTTACTTCAATATATTTTTGGAGGATAGCTGTCATTTATAACTCTGCAGGTTTGTGAATTACAGTGCCCCTGAGCTCCTTTCTTCAACTCGCTTTCTTGTGAACTGGGCACAAAACCGCAGGATTGCTTCAGGCCCTAATCTGTTTCGGGCAGGGCATGCTGAGCCTTTGGTAAATTCCTCTTCCTGGTGGGAAATGAGCGTTACATTTGCCCGTGCAGACACCTACAGCTAGTCTCTCATTGGTTCTCCCTATTCCTGTTCATCTTGCACAGAAATTGCAAGCTGTGCCAAACAGGAGGTTAAAGGCACTGACTCTCCAAGCAGGGAGACTCTTAGTAAATCATCTGGAATGGTGAACCCGAGGACCAGGATACGAAAACTGAGATGCATTTTAAATCATTTCCCCATAACACGGTGGATCATACTGTGGGTTTCACATGCATGTTTTAGCTGGAGGAAGAATCCCTTGAACCTGAAGAGTTGGGACCCATGGAATAGGTACCATACAGTATGACTTCAAAGGGTGTGCATTTGCTCACCTAAACTCACCAATGCTATCAGCCTGAAGTGTCCAGCCTTATGTCTCAACCAGCTCTGGGTGTAGATGTGGTCAATCCCGGTTGCATCACATGCCCTGAGTGAATTATTTAAGAATTGCTCTCTATTTCACTGTCTTTGTGTTTTGTTTTCGAAATTTATTTTGATAATGGGATTTATCGGATTTTCACTGCTGCCTTTCAGCCGCTGTACACACCCTTGATTCTCTTACGGAGACATATATATCCATGGGTTTTAAGATTCTTCCTAGTCAGGTATATTCCTAGGCGTTGAATATGTGGTGTTGGGTCCATTTCGTTGAGCAAGGAGTAGGTCTTGTCTATTACATATTGGGCTTATGGAAAGTTATCTGTGCTAATTTCAGTCTCTGGTTTTATGCAGCACCCCAAGGCACCTTTCCCCATAAGCAAGCACTAGTTGGTTTTCTAAATTTGAGACCCTTTTCTATTTTGTAATTCAGTTCATGTGTAGTCAAGTTTACATTCCGTGTATTCGTGATATCTTATGATGTTTCTTTTTCTGTGTGACGTAGTTCACGTAGAATCACCGTACCTGCATCCACTCACTATGCCGCTATGGGCCTGATGACACAGATTTCATTGCTGAGTGATATTGCATTGTACGTACGTGCCACAAGTTCTTTATCCATTTTTTGCTTTCTGGGATATTTACCTGATACTGTAGACGAGCTTCTTGTGAACACAACCGTCTCAAATATTGGGGTGGCTGTCTGTTTTTGATTTTAATTTCCGTAAGCTATAGGACCATAAGTGGAAGTGCCATAGGCTGTGATGCTTTGTTTCTTTCGTGTTTCAGGAAACACCATACACTTCTCCAGGGTGGCTGCTGGCAATTTACATCCTGCCAATCAGCATAACAAGGCTCCCTGTTCTCCATATCCTGTCCTACCTTTCTGGATTTTACACTTTTTTCAGATGGCCCTTTTGCCAGGGGGGCAGTGAGACTTCATTGTAGTGCAGATTTCATTTACAGGCTTGCTTGGTTGGCCAAAAAGGGCGTATGCGTTTTTTCCTGAATATATTCAGGAAAAAACGCATACGCCCTTTTTGGCCAAGTGCATCATTGTCGACGTTCTGCCTCTTTTCCTATGCTTTCAGGGCAATTCCAGTCTACCCCCTGCAATCGTTTTCCTGAAATTCTGCCCCGCTTTCAACTCCCCTTCGCAGGCTTACTTCAATATATTTTTGGAGGATAGCTGTCATTTATAACTCTGCAGGTTTGTGAATTACAGTGCCCCTGAGCTCCTTTCTTCAACTCGCTTTCTTGTGAGCTGGGCACAAAACCGCAGGATTGCTTCAGGCCCTAATCTGTTTCCGGCAGGGCACGCTGAGCCTTTGGTTAATTCCTCTTCCTGGTGGGAAATGAGCGTTACATTTGCCCGTGCAGACACCTACAGCTAGTCTCTCATTGGTTCTCCCTATTCCTGTTCATTTTGCACAGAAATTGCAAGCTGTGCCAAAGAGGAGGTTAAAGGCACTGACTCTCCAAGCGGGGAGAGTGTTAGTAAAGCATCTGGAATGGTGAACCCGAGGACCAGGATACGAAAACTGAGATGCATTTTAAATCATTTCCCAATCACATGGTGGACGATACTCTTGGTTTCCCATGCATGTTTTAGCTGGAGGAAGAATCCCTTGAACCTGGAGAGTTGAGACCCATGGAATGGGTACCATGCAGTATGACTTCAAAGGGTCTGCATTTGCTCACCGAAACTCACCAATGCTATCAGCCTGAAGTGTCCAGCCTTATGTCTCAACCAGCTCTGGGTGTAGATGTGTTAAATCCCGGTTGCATCACATGCCCTGAGTGAATTATTTAAGAATTGCTCTCTATTTCACTGTCTTTATGATTTTTTTTTGAAATTTATTTTGATAATGGGATTTATCGGATTTTCACTGCTGCGTTTATGCCGCTGTACACACGCTTGATTCTCTTACGGAGACATATATATCCATGGGTTTTAAGATTCTTCCTAGTCAGGTATATTCCTAGGCGTTGAATATGTGGTGTTGGGTCCATTTCGTTGAGCAAGGAGTAGGTCTTGTCTATTACATATTTGGCTTATGGAAAGTTATCTGTGCTAATTTCAGTCTCTGGTTTTATGAAGCACCCCAACGCACCTTTCCCCATAAGCAAGCACTAGTTGGTTTTCTAAATTTGAGACCCTGTTCTGTTTTGTAATTCAGTTCATGTGTAGTCAAGTTTACATTCCGTGTATTAGTGATATCTTATGATGTTTCTTTTTCTGTGTGACGTAGTTCACGTAGAATCACCGTACCTGCATCCACTCACTATGCCGCTACGGGCCTGATGACACAGATTTCATTGCTGAGTGATATTGCATTGTACGTACGTGCCACAACTTCTTTATCCATATTTTGCTTTCTGGGATATTTACCTGTTACTGTAGACGAGCTTCTTGTGAACACAGCCGTCCCAAATATTGGGGTGGCTGTCTGTTTTTGATTTTAATTTCCGTAAGCTATAGGACCATAAGTGGAAGTGCCATAGACTGTGTTGCTTTGTTTCTTATGTGTTTCAGGAAACACCATACACTTCTCCAGGCTGGCTGCTGGCAATTTACATCCTGCCAATCAGCATAACAAGGCTCCCTGTTCTCCATATCCTGTCCTACCTTTCTGGATTTTACACTTTTTTCAGATGGCCCTCTTGCCCGGGGGGTAGTGAGACTTCATTGTAGTGCAGATTTCCTTTACAGGCTTGCTTGGTTGGCCAAAAAGGGCGTATGCGTTTTTTCCTGAATATATTCAGGAAAAAACGCATACGCCCTTTTTGGCCAAGTGCATCATTGTCGACGTTCTGCCTCTTTTCCTATGCTTTCAGGGCAATTCCAGTCTACCCCCTGCAATCGTTTTCCTGAAATTCTGCCCCGCTTTCAACTCCCCTTCGCAGGCTTACTTCAATATATTTTTGGAGGATAGCTGTCATTTATAACTCTGCAGGTTTGTGAATTACAGTGCCCCTGAGCTCCTTTCTTCAACTCGCTTTCTTGTGAACTGGGCACAAAACCGCAGGATTGCTTCAGGCCCTAATCTGTTTCGGGCAGGGCATGCTGAGCCTTTGGTAAATTCCTCTTCCTGGTGGGAAATGAGCGTTACATTTGCCCGTGCAGACACCTACAGCTAGTCTCTCATTGGTTCTCCCTATTCCTGTTCATCTTGCACAGAAATTGCAAGCTGTGCCAAACAGGAGGTTAAAGGCACTGACTCTCCAAGCAGGGAGACTCTTAGTAAATCATCTGGAATGGTGAACCCGAGGACCAGGATACGAAAACTGAGATGCATTTTAAATCATTTCCCCATAACACGGTGGATCATACTGTGGGTTTCACATGCATGTTTTAGCTGGAGGAAGAATCCCTTGAACCTGAAGAGTTGGGACCCATGGAATAGGTACCATACAGTATGACTTCAAAGGGTGTGCATTTGCTCACCTAAACTCACCAATGCTATCAGCCTGAAGTGTCCAGCCTTATGTCTCAACCAGCTCTGGGTGTAGATGTGGTCAATCCCGGTTGCATCACATGCCCTGAGTGAATTATTTAAGAATTGCTCTCTATTTCACTGTCTTTGTGTTTTGTTTTCGAAATTTATTTTGATAATGGGATTTATCGGATTTTCACTGCTGCCTTTCGGCCGCTGTACACACCCTTGATTCTCTTACGGAGACATATATATCCATGGGTTTTAAGATTCTTCCTAGTCAGGTATATTCCTAGGCGTTGAATATGTGGTGTTGGGTCCATTTCGTTGAGCAAGGAGTAGGTCTTGTCTATTACATATTGGGCTTATGGAAAGTTATCTGTGCTAATTTCAGTCTCTGGTTTTATGCAGCACCCCAAGGCACCTTTCCCCATAAGCAAGCACTAGTTGGTTTTCTAAATTTGAGACCCTTTTCTATTTTGTAATTCAGTTCATGTGTAGTCAAGTTTACATTCCGTGTATTCGTGATATCTTATGATGTTTCTTTTTCTGTGTGACGTAGTTCACGTAGAATCACCGTACCTGCATCCACTCACTATGCCGCTATGGGCCTGATGACACAGATTTCATTGCTGAGTGATATTGCATTGTACGTACGTGCCACAAGTTCTTTATCCATTTTTTGCTTTCTGGGATATTTACCTGATACTGTAGACGAGCTTCTTGTGAACACAGCCGTCTCAAATATTGGGGTGGCTGTCTGTTTTTGATTTTAATTTCCGTAAGCTATAGGACCATAAGTGGAAGTGCCATAGGCTGTGTTGCTTTGTTTCTTTCGTGTTTCAGGAAACACCATACACTTCTCCAGGGTGGCTGCTGGCAATTTACATCCTGCCAATCAGCATAACAAGGCTCCCTGTTCTCCATATCCTGTCCTACCTTTCTGGATTTTACACTTTTTTCAGATGGCCCTTTTGCCAGGGGGGCAGTGAGACTTCATTGTAGTGCAGATTTCATTTACAGGCTTGCTTGGTTGGCCAAAAAGGGCGTATGCGTTTTTTCCTGAATATATTCAGGAAAAAACGCATACGCCCTTTTTGGCCAAGTGCATCATTGTCGACGTTCTGCCTCTTTTCCTATGCTTTCAGGGCAATTCCAGTCTACCCCCTGCAATCGTTTTCCTGAAATTCTGCCCCGCTTTCAACTCCCCTTCGCAGGCTTACTTCAATATATTTTTGGAGGATAGCTGTCATTTATAACTCTGCAGGTTTGTGAATTACAGTGCCCCTGAGCTCCTTTCTTCAACTCGCTTTCTTGTGAGCTGGGCACAAAACCGCAGGATTGCTTCAGGCCCTAATCTGTTTCCGGCAGGGCACGCTGAGCCTTTGGTTAATTCCTTTTCCTGGTGGGAAATGAGCGTTACATTTGCCCGTGCAGACACCTACAGCTAGTCTCTCATTGGTTCTCCCTATTCCTGTTCATTTTGCACAGAAATTGCAAGCTGTGCCAAAGAGGAGGTTAAAGGCACTGACTCTCCAAGCGGGGAGAGTGTTAGTAAAGCATCTGGAATGGTGAACCCGAGGACCAGGATACGAAAACTGAGATGCATTTTAAATCATTTCCCAATCACATGGTGGACGATACTCTTGGTTTCCCATGCATGTTTTAGCTGGAGGAAGAATCCCTTGAACCTGGAGAGTTGAGACCCATGGAATGGGTACCATGCAGTATGACTTCAAAGGGTCTGCATTTGCTCACCGAAACTCACCAATGCTATCAGCCTGAAGTGTCCAGCCTTATGTCTCAACCAGCTCTGGGTGTAGATGTGTTAAATCCCGGTTGCATCACATGCCCTGAGTGAATTATTTAAGAATTGCTCTCTATTTCACTGTCTTTATGATTTTTTTTTGAAATTTATTTTGATAATGGGATTTATCGGATTTTCACTGCTGCGTTTATGCCGCTGTACACACGCTTGATTCTCTTACGGAGACATATATATCCATGGGTTTTAAGATTCTTCCTAGTCAGGTATATTCCTAGGCGTTGAATATGTGGTGTTGGGTCCATTTCGTTGAGCAAGGAGTAGGTCTTGTCTATTACATATTTGGCTTATGGAAAGTTATCTGTGCTAATTTCAGTCTCTGGTTTTATGAAGCACCCCAACGCACCTTTCCCCATAAGCAAGCACTAGTTGGTTTTCTAAATTTGAGACCCTGTTCTGTTTTGTAATTCAGTTCATGTGTAGTCAAGTTTACATTCCGTGTATTAGTGATATCTTATGATGTTTCTTTTTCTGTGTGACGTAGTTCACGTAGAATCACCGTACCTGCATCCACTCACTATGCCGCTACGGGCCTGATGACACAGATTTCATTGCTGAGTGATATTGCATTGTACGTACGTGCCACAACTTCTTTATCCATATTTTGCTTTCTGGGATATTTACCTGTTACTGTAGACGAGCTTCTTGTGAACACAGCCGTCCCAAATATTGGGGTGGCTGTCTGTTTTTGATTTTAATTTCCGTAAGCTATAGGACCATAAGTGGAAGTGCCATAGACTGTGTTGCTTTGTTTCTTATGTGTTTCAGGAAACACCATACACTTCTCCAGGCTGGCTGCTGGCAATTTACATCCTGCCAATCAGCATAAAAAGGCTCCCTGTTCTCCATATCCTGTCCTACCTTTCTGGATTTTACACTTTTTTCAGATGGCCCTTTTGCCAGGGGGGCAGTGAGACTTCATTGTAGTGCAGATTTCCTTTACAGGCTTGCTTGGTTGGCCAAAAAGGGCGTATGCGTTTTTTCCTGAATATATTCAGGAAAAAACGCATACGCCCTTTTTGGCCAAGTGCATCATTGTCGACGTTCTGCCTCTTTTCCTATGCTTTCAGGGCAATTCCAGTCTACCCCCTGCAATCGTTTTCCTGAAATTCTGCCCCGCTTTCAACTCCCCTTCGCAGGCTTACTTCAATATATTTTTGGAGGATAGCTGTCATTTATAACTCTGCAGGTTTGTGAATTACAGTGCCCCTGAGCTCCTTTCTTCAACTCGCTTTCTTGTGAGCTGGGCACAAAACCGCAGGATTGCTTCAGGCCCTAATCTGTTTCCGGCAGGGCACGCTGAGCCTTTGGTTAATTCCTCTTCCTGGTGGGAAATGAGCGTTACATTTGCCCGTGCAGACACCTACAGCTAGTCTCTCATTGGTTCTCCCTATTCCTGTTCATTTTGCACAGAAATTGCAAGCTGTGCCAAAGAGGAGGTTAAAGGCACTGACTCTCCAAGCGGGGAGAGTGTTAGTAAAGCATCTGGAATGGTGAACCCGAGCACCAGGATACGAAAACTGAGATGCATTTTAAATCATTTCCCAATCACATGGTGGACGATACTCTTGGTTTCCCATGCATGTTTTAGCTGGAGGAAGAATTCCTTGAACCTGGAGAGTTGAGACCCATGGAATGGGTACCATGCAGTATGACTTCAAAGGGTGTGCATTTGCTCACCTAAACTCACCAATGCTATCAGCCTGAAGTGTCCAGCCTTATGTCTCAACCAGCTCTGGGTGTAGATGTGTTAAATCCCGGTTGCATCACATGCCCTGAGTGAATTATTTAAGAATTGCTCTCTATTTCACTGTCTTTATGATTTTTTTTTGAAATTTATTTTGATAATGGGATTTATCGGATTTTCACTGCTGCGTTTATGCCGCTGTACACACGCTTGATTCTCTTACGGAGACATATATATCCATGGGTTTTAAGATTCTTCCTAGTCAGGTATATTCCTAGGCGTTGAATATGTGGTGTTGGGTCCATTTCGTTGAGCAAGGAGTAGGTCTTGTCTATTACATATTTGGCTTATGGAAAGTTATCTGTGCTAATTTCAGTCTCTGGTTTTATGAAGCACCCCAACGCACCTTTCCCCATAAGCAAGCACTAGTTGGTTTTCTAAATTTGAGACCCTGTTCTGTTTTGTAATTCAGTTCATGTGTAGTCAAGTTTACATTCCGTGTATTAGTGATATCTTATGATGTTTCTTTTTCTGTGTGACGTAGTTCACGTAGAATCACCGTACCTGCATCCACTCACTATGCCGCTACGGGCCTGATGACACAGATTTCATTGCTGAGTGATATTGCATTGTACGTACGTGCCACAACTTCTTTATCCATATTTTGCTTTCTGGGATATTTACCTGTTACTGTAGACGAGCTTCTTGTGAACACAGCCGTCCCAAATATTGGGGTGGCTGTCTGTTTTTGATTTTAATTTCCGTAAGCTATAGGACCATAAGTGGAAGTGCCATAGACTGTGTTGCTTTGTTTCTTATGTGTTTCAGGAAACACCATACACTTCTCCAGGCTGGCTGCTGGCAATTTACATCCTGCCAATCAGCATAACAAGGCTCCCTGTTCTCCATATCCTGTCCTACCTTTCTGGATTTTACACTTTTTTCAGATGGCCCTCTTGCCCGGGGGGTAGTGAGACTTCATTGTAGTGCAGATTTCCTTTACAGGCTTGCTTGGTTGGCCAAAAAGGGCGTATGCGTTTTTTCCTGAATATATTCAGGAAAAAACGCATACGCCCTTTTTGGCCAAGTGCATCATTGTCGACGTTCTGCCTCTTTTCCTATGCTTTCAGGGCAATTCCAGTCTACCCCCTGCAATCGTTTTCCTGAAATTCTGCCCCGCTTTCAAGTCCCCTTCGCAGGCTTACTTCAATATATTTTTGGAGGATAGCTGTCATTTATAACTCTGCAGGTTTGTGAATTACAGTGCCCCTGAGCTCCTTTCTTCAACTCGCTTTCTTGTGAACTGGGCACAAAACCGCAGGATTGCTTCAGGCCCTAATCTGTTTCGGGCAGGGCATGCTGAGCCTTTGGTAAATTCCTCTTCCTGGTGGGAAATGAGCGTTACATTTGCCCGTGCAGACACCTACAGCTAGTCTCTCATTGGTTCTCCCTATTCCTGTTCATCTTGCACAGAAATTGCAAGCTGTGCCAAACAGGAGGTTAAAGGCACTGACTCTCCAAGCAGGGAGACTCTTAGTAAATCATCTGGAATGGTGAACCCGAGGACCAGGATACGAAAACTGAGATGCATTTTAAATCATTTCCCCATAACACGGTGGATCATACTGTGGGTTTCACATGCATGTTTTAGCTGGAGGAAGAATCCCTTGAACCTGAAGAGTTGGGACCCATGGAATAGGTACCATACAGTATGACTTCAAAGGGTGTGCATTTGCTCACCTAAACTCACCAATGCTATCAGCCTGAAGTGTCCAGCCTTATGTCTCAACCAGCTCTGGGTGTAGATGTGGTCAATCCCGGTTGCATCACATGCCCTGAGTGAATTATTTAAGAATTGCTCTCTATTTCACTGTCTTTGTGTTTTGTTTTCGAAATTTATTTTGATAATGGGATTTATCGGATTTTCACTGCTGCCTTTCAGCCGCTGTACACACCCTTGATTCTCTTACAGAGACATATATATCCATGGGTTTTAAGATTCTTCCTAGTCAGGTATATTCCTAGGCGTTGAATATGTGGTGTTGGGTCCATTTCGTTGAGCAAGGAGTAGGTCTTGTCTATTACATATTGGGCTTATGGAAAGTTATCTGTGCTAATTTCAGTCTCTGGTTTTATGCAGCACCCCAAGGCACCTTTCCCCATAAGCAAGCACTAGTTGGTTTTCTAAATTTGAGACCCTTTTCTATTTTGTAATTCAGTTCATGTGTAGTCAAGTTTACATTCCGTGTATTCGTGATATCTTATGATGTTTCTTTTTCTGTGTGACGTAGTTCACGTAGAATCACCGTACCTGCATCCACTCACTATGCCGCTATGGGCCTGATGACACAGATTTCATTGCTGAGTGATATTGCATTGTACGTACGTGCCACAAGTTCTTTATCCATTTTTTGCTTTCTGGGATATTTACCTGATACTGTAGACGAGCTTCTTGTGAACACAGCCGTCTCAAATATTGGGGTGGCTGTCTGTTTTTGATTTTAATTTCCGTAAGCTATAGGACCATAAGTGGAAGTGCCATAGGCTGTGTTGCTTTGTTTCTTTCGTGTTTCAGGAAACACCATACACTTCTCCAGGGTGGCTGCTGGCAATTTACATCCTGCCAATCAGCATAACAAGGCTCCCTGTTCTCCATATCCTGTCCTACCTTTCTGGATTTTACACTTTTTTCAGATGGCCCTTTTGCCAGGGGGGCAGTGAGACTTCATTGTAGTGCAGATTTCATTTACAGGCTTGCTTGGTTGGCCAAAAAGGGCGTATGCGTTTTTTCCTGAATATATTCAGGAAAAAACGCATACGCCCTTTTTGGCCAAGTGCATCATTGTCGACGTTCTGCCTCTTTTCCTATGCTTTCAGGGCAATTCCAGTCTACCCCCTGCAATCGTTTTCCTGAAATTCTGCCCCGCTTTCAACTCCCCTTCGCAGGCTTACTTCAATATATTTTTGGAGGATAGCTGTCATTTATAACTCTGCAGGTTTGTGAATTACAGTGCCCCTGAGCTCCTTTCTTCAACTCGCTTTCTTGTGAGCTGGGCACAAAACCGCAGGATTGCTTCAGGCCCTAATCTGTTTCCAGCAGGGCACACTGAGCCTTTGTTTAATTCCTCTTCCTGGTGGGCAATGAGCGTTACATTTGCCCGTGCAGACACCTACAGCTAGTCTCTCATTGGTTCTCCCTATTCCTGTTCATTTTGCACAGAAATTGCAAGCTGTGCCAAAGAGGAGGTTAAAGGCACTGACTCTCCAAGCGGGGAGAGTGTTAGTAAAGCATCTGGAATGGTGAACCCGAGGACCAGGATACGAAAACTGAGATGCATTTTAAATCATTTCCCAATCACATGGTGGACGATACTCTTGGTTTCCCATGCATGTTTTAGCTGGAGGAAGAATCCCTTGAACCTGGAGAGTTGGGACCCATGGAATGGGTACCATGCAGTATGACTTCAAAGGGTCTGCATTTGCTCACCGAAACTCACCAATGCTATCAGCCTGAAGTGTCCAGCCTTATGTCTCAACCAGCTCTGGGTGTAGATGTGTTAAATCCCGGTTGCATCACATGCCCTGAGTGAATTATTTAAGAATTGCTCTCTATTTCACTGTCTTTATGATTTTTTTTTGAAATTTATTTTGATAATGGGATTTATCGGATTTTCACTGCTGCGTTTATGCCGCTGTACACACGCTTGATTCTCTTACGGAGACATATATATCCATGGGTTTTAAGATTCTTCCTAGTCAGGTATATTCCTAGGCGTTGAATATGTGGTGTTGGGTCCATTTCGTTGAGCAAGGAGTAGGTCTTGTCTATTACATATTTGGCTTATGGAAAGTTATCTGTGCTAATTTCAGTCTCTGGTTTTATGAAGCACCCCAACGCACCTTTCCCCATAAGCAAGCACTAGTTGGTTTTCTAAATTTGAGACCCTGTTCTGTTTTGTAATTCAGTTCATGTGTAGTCAAGTTTACATTCCGTGTATTAGTGATATCTTATGATGTTTCTTTTTCTGTGTGACGTAGTTCACGTAGAATCACCGTACCTGCATCCACTCACTATGCCGCTACGGGCCTGATGACACAGATTTCATTGCTGAGTGATATTGCATTGTACGTACGTGCCACAACTTCTTTATCCATATTTTGCTTTCTGGGATATTTACCTGTTACTGTAGACGAGCTTCTTGTGAACACAGCCGTCCCAAATATTGGGGTGGCTGTCTGTTTTTGATTTTAATTTCCGTAAGCTATAGGACCATAAGTGGAAGTGCCATAGACTGTGTTGCTTTGTTTCTTATGTGTTTCAGGAAACACCATACACTTCTCCAGGCTGGCTGCTGGCAATTTACATCCTGCCAATCAGCATAACAAGGCTCCCTGTTCTCCATATCCTGTCCTACCTTTCTGGATTTTACACTTTTTTCAGATGGCCCTCTTGCCCGGGGGGCAGTGAGACTTCATTGTAGTGCAGATTTCCTTTACAGGCTTGCTTGGTTGGCCAAAAAGGGCGTATGCGTTTTTTCCTGAATATATTCAGGAAAAAACGCATACGCCCTTTTTGGCCAAGTGCATCATTGTCGACGTTCTGCCTCTTTTCCTATGCTTTCAGGGCAATTCCAGTCTACCCCCTGCAATCGTTTTCCTGAAATTCTGCCCCGCTTTCAAGTCCCCTTCGCAGGCTTACTTCAATATATTTTTGGAGGATAGCTGTCATTTATAACTCTGCAGGTTTGTGAATTACAGTGCCCCTGAGCTCCTTTCTTCAACTCGCTTTCTTGTGAACTGGGCACAAAACCGCAGGATTGCTTCAGGCCCTAATCTGTTTCGGGCAGGGCATGCTGAGCCTTTGGTAAATTCCTCTTCCTGGTGGGAAATGAGCGTTACATTTGCCCGTGCAGACACCTACAGCTAGTCTCTCATTGGTTCTCCCTATTCCTGTTCATCTTGCACAGAAATTGCAAGCTGTGCCAAACAGGAGGTTAAAGGCACTGACTCTCCAAGCAGGGAGACTGTTAGTAAATCATCTGGAATGGTGAACCCGAGGACCAGGATACGAAAACTGAGATGCATTTTAAATCATTTCCCCATAACACGGTGGACCATACTGTGGGTTTCACATGCATGTTTTAGCTGGAGGAAGAATCCCTTGAACCTGAAGAGTTGGGACCCATGGAATAGGTACCATACAGTATGACTTCAAAGGGTGTGCATTTGCTCACCTAAACTCACCAATGCTATCAGCCTGAAGTGTCCAGCCTTATGTCTCAACCAGCTCTGGGTTTAGATGTGGTCAATCCCGGTTGCATCACATGCCCTGAGTGAATTATTTAAGAATTGCTCTCTATTTCACTGTCTTTGTGTTTTGTTTTCGAAATTTATTTTGATAATGGGATTTATCGGATTTTCACTGCTGCCTTTCGGCCGCTGTACACACCCTTGATTCTCTTACGGAGACATATATATCCATGGGTTTTAAGATTCTTCCTAGTCAGGTATATTCCTAGGCGTTGAATATGTGGTGTTGGGTCCATTTCGTTGAGCAAGGAGTAGGTCTTGTCTATTACATATTGGGCTTATGGGAAGTTATCTGTGCTAATTTCAGTCTCTGGTTTTATGCAGCACCCCAAGGCACCTTTCCCCATAAGCAAGCACTAGTTGGTTTTCTAAATTTGAGACCCTTTTCTATTTTGTAATTCAGTTCATGTGTAGTCAAGTTTACATTCCGTGTATTCGTGATATCTTATGATGTTTCTTTTTCTGTGTGACGTAGTTCACGTAGAATCACCGTACCTGCATCCACTCACTATGCCGCTATGGGCCTGATGACACAGATTTCATTGCTGACTGATATTGCATTGTACGTACGTGCCACAAGTTCTTTATCCATTTTTTGCTTTCTGGGATATTTACCTGATACTGTAGACGAGCTTCTTGTGAACACAGCCGTCTCAAATATTGGGGTGGCTGTCTGTTTTTGATTTTAATTTCCGTAAGCTATAGGACCATAAGTGGAAGTGCCATAGGCTGTGTTGCTTTGTTTCTTTCGTGTTTCAGGAAACACCATACACTTCTCCAGGGTGGCTGCTGGCAATTTACATCCTGCCAATCAGCATAACAAGGCTCCCTGTTCTCCATATCCTGTCCTACCTTTCTGGATTTTACACTTTTTTCAGATGGCCCTTTTGCCAGGGGGGCAGTGAGACTTCATTGTAGTGCAGATTTCATTTACAGGCTTGCTTGGTTGGCCAAAAAGGGCGTATGCGTTTTTTCCTGAATATATTCAGGAAAAAACGCATACGCCCTTTTTGGCCAAGTGCATCATTGTCGACGTTCTGCCTCTTTTCCTATGCTTTCAGGGCAATTCCAGTCTACCCCCTGCAATCGTTTTCCTGAAATTCTGCCCCGCTTTCAAGTCCCCTTCGCAGGCTTACTTCAATATATTTTTGGAGGAAAGCTGTCATTTATAACTCTGCAGGTTTGTGAATTACAGTGCCCCTGAGCTCCTTTCTTCAACTCGCTTTCTTGTGAGCTGGGCACAAAACCGCAGGATTGCTTCAGGCCCTAATCTGTTTCCAGCAGGGCATGCTGAGCCTTTGGTAAATTCCTCTTCCTGGTGGGCAATGAGCGTTACATTTGCCCGTGCAGACACCTACAGCTAGTCTCTCATTGGTTCTCCCTATTCCTGTTCATTTTGCACAGAAATTGCAAGCTGTGCCAAAGAGGAGGTTAAAGGCACTGACTCTCCAAGCGGGGAGAGTGTTAGTAAAGCATCTGGAATGGTGAACCCGAGGACCAGGATACGAAAACTGAGATGCATTTTAAATCATTTCCCAATCACATGGTGGACGATACTCTTGGTTTCCCATGCATGTTTTAGCTGGAGGAAGTATCCCTTGAACCTGGAGAGTTGGGACCCATGGAATGGGTACCATGCAGTATGACTTCAAAGGGTCTGCATTTGCTCACCGAAACTCACCAATGCTATCAGCCTGAAGTGTCCAGCCTTATGTCTCAACCAGCTCTGGGTGTAGATGTGTTAAATCCCGGTTGCATCACATGCCCTGAGTGAATTATTTAAGAATTGCTCTCTATTTCACTGTCTTTATGATTTTTTTTTGAAATTTATTTTGATAATGGGATTTATCGGATTTTCACTGCTGCGTTTATGCCGCTGTACACACGCTTGATTCTCTTACGGAGACATATATATCCATGGGTTTTAAGATTCTTCCTAGTCAGGTATATTCCTAGGCGTTGAATATGTGGTGTTGGGTCCATTTCGTTGAGCAAGGAGTAGGTCTTGTCTATTACATATTTGGCTTATGGAAAGTTATCTGTGCTAATTTCAGTCTCTGGTTTTATGAAGCACCCCAACGCACCTTTCCCCATAAGCAAGCACTAGTTGGTTTTCTAAATTTGAGACCCTGTTCTGTTTTGTAATTCAGTTCATGTGTAGTCAAGTTTACATTCCGTGTATTAGTGATATCTTATGATGTTTCTTTTTCTGTGTGACGTAGTTCACGTAGAATCACCGTACCTGCATCCACTCACTATGCCGCTACGGGCCTGATGACACAGATTTCATTGCTGAGTGATATTGCATTGTACGTACGTGCCACAACTTCTTTATCCATATTTTGCTTTCTGGGATATTTACCTGTTACTGTAGACGAGCTTCTTGTGAACACAGCCGTCCCAAATATTGGGGTGGCTGTCTGTTTTTGATTTTAATTTCCGTAAGCTATAGGACCATAAGTGGAAGTGCCATAGACTGTGTTGCTTTGTTTCTTATGTGTTTCAGGAAACACCATACACTTCTCCAGGCTGGCTGCTGGCAATTTACATCCTGCCAATCAGCATAACAAGGCTCCCTGTTCTCCATATCCTGTCCTACCTTTCTGGATTTTACACATTTTTCAGATGGCCCTCTTGCCCGGGGGGTAGTGAGACTTCATTGTAGTGCAGATTTCCTTTACAGGCTTGCTTGGTTGGCCAAAAAGGGCGTATGCGTTTTTTCCTGAATATATTCAGGAAAAAACGCATACGCCCTTTTTGGCCAAGTGCATCATTGTCGACGTTCTGCCTCTTTTCCTATGCTTTCAGGGCAATTCCAGTCTACCCCCTGCAATCGTTTTCCTGAAATTCTGCCCCGCTTTCAAGTCCCCTTCGCAGGCTTACTTCAATATATTTTTGGAGGATAGCTGTCATTTATAACTCTGCAGGTTTGTGAATTACAGTGCCCCTGAGCTCCTTTCTTCAACTCGCTTTCTTGTGAACTGGGCACAAAACCGCAGGATTGCTTCAGGCCCTAATCTGTTTCGGGCAGGGCATGCTGAGCCTTTGGTAAATTCCTCTTCCTGGTGGGAAATGAGCGTTCCATTTGCCCGTGCAGACACCTACAGCTAGTCTCTCATTGGTTCTCCCTATTCCTGTTCATCTTGCACAGAAATTGCAAGCTGTGCCAAACAGGAGGTTAAAGGCACTGACTCTCCAAGCAGGGAGACTGTTAGTAAATCATCTGGAATGGTGAACCCGAGGACCAGGATACGAAAACTGAGATGCATTTTAAATCATTTCCCCATAACACGGTGGACCATACTGTGGGTTTCACATGCATGTTTTAGCTGGAGGAAGAATCCCTTGAACCTGAAGAGTTGGGACCCATGGAATAGGTACCATACAGTATGACTTCAAAGGGTGTGCATTTGCTCACCTAAACTCACCAATGCTATCAGCCTGAAGTGTCCAGCCTTATGTCTCAACCAGCTCTGGGTGTAGATGTGGTCAATCCCGGTTGCATCACATGCCCTGAGTGAATTATTTAAGAATTGCTCTCTATTTCACTGTCTTTGTGTTTTGTTTTCGAAATTTATTTTGATAATGGGATTTATCGGATTTTCACTGCTGCCTTTCGGCCGCTGTACACACCCTTGATTCTCTTACGGAGACATATATATCCATGGGTTTTAAGATTCTTCCTAGTCAGGTATATTCCTAGGCGTTGAATATGTGGTGTTGGGTCCATTTCGTTGAGCAAGGAGTAGGTCTTGTCTATTACATATTGGGCTTATGGAAAGTTATCTGTGCTAATTTCAGTCTCTGGTTTTATGCAGCACCCCAAGGCACCTTTCCCCATAAGCAAGCACTAGTTGGTTTTCTAAATTTGAGACCCTTTTCTATTTTGTAATTCAGTTCATGTGTAGTCAAGTTTACATTCCGTGTATTCGTGATATCTTATGATGTTTCTTTTTCTGTGTGACGTAGTTCACGTAGAATCACCGTACCTGCATCCACTCACTATGCCGCTATGGGCCTGATGACACAGATTTCATTGCTGAGTGATATTGCATTGTACGTACGTGCCACAAGTTCTTTATCCATTTTTTGCTTTCTGGGATATTTACCTGATACTGTAGACGAGCTTCTTGTGAACACAGCCGTCTCAAATATTGGGATGGCTGTCTGTTTTTGATTTTAATTTCCGTAAGCTATAGGACCCTAAGTGGAAGTGCCATAGGCTGTGTTGCTTTGTTTCTTTCGTATTTCAGGAAACACCATACACTTCTCCAGGGTGGCTGCTGGCAATTTACATCCTGCCAATCAGCATAACAAGGCTCCCTGTTCTCCATATCCTGTCCTACCTTTCTGGACTTTACACTTTTTTCAGATGGCCCTTTTGCCAGGGGTGCAGTGAGACTTCATTGTAGTGCAGATTTCCTTTACAGGCTTGCTTGGTTGGCCAAAAAGGGCGTATGCGTTTTTTCCTGAATATATTCAGGAAAAAACGCATACGCCCTTTTTGGCCAAGTGCATCATTGTCGACGTTCTGCCTCTTCTCCTATGCTTTCAGGGCAATTCCAGTCTACCCCCTGCAATCGTTTTCCTGAAATTCTGCCCCGCTTTCAAGTCCCCTTCGCAGGCTTACTTCAATATATTTTTGGAGGATAGCTGTCATTTATAACTCTGCAGGTTTGTGAATTACAGTGCCCCTGAGCTCCTTTCTTCAACTCGCTTTCTTGTGAACTGGGCACAAAACCGCAGGATTGCTTCAGGCCCTAATCTGTTTCGGGCAGGGCATGTTGAGCCTTTGGTAAATTCCTCTTCCTGGTGGGAAATGAGCGTTCCATTTGCCCGTGCAGACACCTACAGCTAGTCTCTCATTGGTTCTCCCTATTCCTGTTCATCTTGCACAGAAATTGCAAGCTGTGCCAAACAGGAGGTTAAAGGCACTGACTCTCCAAGCAGGGAGACTGTTAGTAAATCATCTGGAATGGTGAACCCGAGGACCAGGATACGAAAACTGAGATGCATTTTAAATCATTTCCCCATAACACGGTGGACCATACTGTGGGTTTCACATGCATGTTTTAGCTGGAGGAAGAATCCCTTGAACCTGAAGAGTTGGGACCCATGGAATAGGTACCATACAGTATGACTTCAAAGGGTGTGCATTTGCTCACCTAAACTCACCAATGCTATCAGCCTGAAGTGTCCAGCCTTATGTCTCAACCAGCTCTGGGTGTAGATGTGGTCAATCCCGGTTGCATCACATGCCCTGAGTGAATTATTTAAGAATTGCTCTCTATTTCACTGTCTTTGTGTTTTGTTTTCGAAATTTATTTTGATAATGGGATTTATCGGATTTTCACTGCTGCCTTTCGGCCGCTGTACACACCCTTGATTCTCTTACGGAGACATATATATCCATGGGTTTTAAGATTCTTCCTAGTCAGGTATATTCCTAGGCGTTGAATATGTGGTGTTGGGTCCATTTCGTTGAGCAAGGAGTAGGTCTTGTCTATTACATATTGGGCTTATGGAAAGTTATCTGTGCTAATTTCAGTCTCTGGTTTTATGCAGCACCCCAAGGCACCTTTCCCCATAAGCAAGCACTAGTTGGTTTTCTAAATTTGAGACCCTTTTCTATTTTGTAATTCAGTTCATGTGTAGTCAAGTTTACATTCCGTGTATTCGTGATATCTTATGATGTTTCTTTTTCTGTGTGACGTAGTTCACGTAGAATCACCGTACCTGCATCCACTCACTATGCCGCTATGGGCCTGATGACACAGATTTCATTGCTGAGTGATATTGCATTGTACGTACGTGCCACAAGTTCTTTATCCATTTTTTGCTTTCTGGGATATTTACCTGATACTGTAGACGAGCTTCTTGTGAACACAGCCGTCTCAAATATTGGGATGGCTGTCTGTTTTTGATTTTAATTTCCGTAAGCTATAGGACCCTAAGTGGAAGTGCCATAGGCTGTGTTGCTTTGTTTCTTTCGTGTTTCAGGAAACACCATACACTTCTCCAGGGTGGCTGCTGGCAATTTACATCCTGCCAATCAGCATAACAAGGCTCCCTGTTCTCCATATCCTGTCCTACCTTTCTGGACTTTACACTTTTTTCAGATGGCCCTTTTGCCAGGGGGGCAGTGAGACTTCATTGTAGTGCAGATTTCCTTTACAGGCTTGCTTGGTTGGCCAAAAAGGGCGTATGCGTTTTTTCCTGAATATATTCAGGAAAAAACGCATACGCCCTTTTTGGCCAAGTGCATCATTGTCGACGTTCTGCCTCTTCTCCTATGCTTTCAGGGCAATTCCAGTCTACCCCCTGCAATCGTTTTCCTGAAATTCTGCCCCGCTTTCAAGTCCCCTTCGCAGGCTTACTTCAATATATTTTTGGAGGATAGCTGTCATTTATAACTCTGCAGGTTTGTGAATTACAGTGCCCCTGAGCTCCTTTCTTCAACTCGCTTTCTTGTGAACTGGGCACAAAACCGCAGGATTGCTTCAGGCCCTAATCTGTTTCGGGCAGGGCATGCTGAGCCTTTGGTAAATTCCTCTTCCTGGTGGGAAATGAGCGTTCCATTTGCCCGTGCAGACACCTACAGCTAGTCTCTCATTGGTTCTCCCTATTCCTGTTCATCTTGCACAGAAATTGCAAGCTGTGCCAAACAGGAGGTTAAAGGCACTGACTCTCCAAGCAGGGAGACTGTTAGTAAATCATCTGGAATGGTGAACCCGAGGACCAGGATACGAAAACTGAGATGCATTTTAAATCATTTCCCCATAACACGGTGGACCATACTGTGGGTTTCACATGCATGTTTTAGCTGGAGGAAGAATCCCTTGAACCTGAAGAGTTGGGACCCATGGAATAGGTACCATACAGTATGACTTCAAAGGGTGTGCATTTGCTCACCTAAACTCACCAATGCTATCAGCCTGAAGTGTCCAGCCTTATGTCTCAACCAGCTCTGGGTGTAGATGTGGTCAATCCCGGTTGCATCACATGCCCTGAGTGAATTATTTAAGAATTGCTCTCTATTTCACTGTCTTTGTGTTTTGTTTTCGAAATTTATTTTGATAATGGGATTTATCGGATTTTCACTGCTGCCTTTCGGCCGCTGTACACACCCTTGATTCTCTTACGGAGACATATATATCCATGGGTTTTAAGATTCTTCCTAGTCAGGTATATTCCTAGGCGTTGAATATGTGGTGTTGGGTCCATTTCGTTGAGCAAGGAGTAGGTCTTGTCTATTACATATTGGGCTTATGGAAAGTTATCTGTGCTAATTTCAGTCTCTGGTTTTATGCAGCACCCCAAGGCACCTTTCCCCATAAGCAAGCACTAGTTGGTTTTCTAAATTTGAGACCCTTTTCTATTTTGTAATTCAGTTCATGTGTAGTCAAGTTTACATTCCGTGTATTCATGATATCTTATGATGTTTCTTTTTCTGTGTGACGTAGTTCACGTAGAATCACCGTACCTGCATCCACTCACTATGCCGCTATGGGCCTGATGACACAGATTTCATTGCTGAGTGATATTGCATTGTACGTACGTGCCACAAGTTCTTTATCCATTTTTTGCTTTCTGGGATATTTACCTGATACTGTAGACGAGCTTCTTGTGAACACAGCCGTCTCAAATATTGGGGTGGCTGTCTGTTTTTGATTTTAATTTCCGTAAGCTATAGGACCATAAGTGGAAGTGCCATAGGCTGTGTTGCTTTCTTTCTTTCGTGTTTCAGGAAACACCATACACTTCTCCAGGCTGGCTGCTGGCAATTTACATCCTGCCAATCAGCATAACAAGGCTCCCTGTTCTCCATATCCTGTCCTACCTTTCTGGATTTTACACTTTTTTCAGATGGCCCTTTTGCCAGGGGGGCAGTGAGACTTCATTGTAGTGCAGATTTCATTTACAGGCTTGCTTGGTTGGCCAAAAAGGGCGTATGCGTTTTTTCCTGAATATATTCAGGAAAAAACGCATACGCCCTTTTTGGCCAAGTGCATCATTGTCGACGTTCTGCCTCTTTTCCTATGCTTTCAGGGCAATTCCAGTCTACCCCCTGCAATCGTTTTCCTGAAATTCTGCCCCGCTTTCAGTCCCCTTCGCAGGCTTACTTCAATATATTTTTGGAGGAAAGCTGTCATTTATAACTCTGCAGGTTTGTGAATTACAGTGCCCCTGAGCTCCTTTCTTCAACTCGCTTTCTTGTGAGCTGGGCACAAAACCGCAGGATTGCTTCAGGCCCTAATCTGTTTCCAGCAGGGCACACTGAGCCTTTGTTTAATTCCTCTTCCTGGTGGGCAATGAGCGTTACATTTGCCCGTGCAGACACCTACAGCTAGTCTCTCATTGGTTCTCCCTATTCCTGTTCATTTTGCACAGAAATTGCAAGCTGTGCCAAAGAGGAGGTTAAAGGCACTGACTCTCCAAGCGGGGAGAGTGTTAGTAAAGCATCTGGAATGGTGAACCGGAGGACCAGGATACGAAAACTGAGATGCATTTTAAATCATTTCCCAATCACATGGTGGACGATACTCTTGGTTTCCCATGCATGTTTTAGCTGGAGGAAGAATCCCTTGAACCTGGAGAGTTGGGACCCATGGAATGGGTACCATGCAGTATGACTTCAAAGGGTCTGCATTTGCTCACCGAAACTCACCAATGCTATCAGCCTGAAGTGTCCAGCCTTATGTCTCAACCAGCTCTGGGTGTAGATGTGTTAAATCCCGGTTCCATCACATGCCCTGAGTGAATTATTTAAGAATTGCTCTCTATTTCACTGTCTTTATGATTTTTTTTTGAAATTTATTTTGATAATGGGATTTATCGGATTTTCACTGCTGCGTTTATGCCGCTGTACACACGCTTGATTCTCTTACGGAGACATATATATCCATGGGTTTTAAGATTCTTCCTAGTCAGGTATATTCCTAGGCGTTGAATATGTGGTGTTGGGTCCATTTCGTTGAGCAAGGAGTAGGTCTTGTCTATTACATATTTGGCTTATGGAAAGTTATCTGTGCTAATTTCAGTCTCTGGTTTTATGAAGCACCCCAACGCACCTTTCCCCATAAGCAAGCACTAGTTGGTTTTCTAAATTTGAGACCCTGTTCTGTTTTGTAATTCAGTTCATGTGTAGTCAAGTTTACATTCCGTGTATTAGTGATATCTTATGATGTTTCTTTTTCTGTGTGACGTAGTTCACGTAGAATCACCGTACCTGCATCCACTCACTATGCCGCTACAGGCCTGATGACACAGATTTCATTGCTGAGTGATATTGCATTGTACGTACGTGCCACAACTTCTTTATCCATATTTTGCTTTCTGGGATATTTACCTGTTACTGTAGACGAGCTTCTTGTGAACACAGCCGTCCCAAATATTGGGGTGGCTGTCTGTTTTTGATTTTAATTTCCGTAAGCTATAGGACCATAAGTGGAAGTGCCATAGACTGTGTTGCTTTGTTTCTTATGTGTTTCAGGAAACACCATACACTTCTCCAGGCTGGCTGCTGGCAATTTACATCCTGCCAATCAGCATAACAAGGCTCCCTGTTCTCCATATCCTGTCCTACCTTTCTGGATTTTACACTTTTTTCAGATGGCCCTCTTGCCCGGGGGGCAGTGAGACTTCATTGTAGTGCAGATTTCCTTTACAGGCTTGCTTGGTTGGCCAAAAAGGGCGTATGCGTTTTTTCCTGAATATATTCAGGAAAAAACGCATACGCCCTTTTTGGCCAAGTGCATCATTGTCGACGTTCTGCCTCTTTTCCTATGCTTTCAGGGCAATTCCAGTCTACCCCCTGCAATCGTTTTCCTGAAATTCTGCCCCGCTTTCAAGTCCCCTTCGCAGGCTTACTTCAATATATTTTTGGAGGATAGCTGTCATTTATAACTCTGCAGGTTTGTGAATTACAGTGCCCCTGAGCTCCTTTCTTCAACTCGCTTTCTTGTGAACTGGGCACAAAACCGCAGGATTGCTTCAGGCCCTAATCTGTTTCGGGCAGGGCATGCTGAGCCTTTGGTAAATTCCTCTTCCTGGTGGGAAATGAGCGTTACATTTGCCCGTGCAGACACCTACAGCTAGTCTCTCATTGGTTCTCCCTATTCCTGTTCATCTTGCACAGAAATTGCAAGCTGTGCCAAACAGGAGGTTAAAGGCACTGACTCTCCAAGCAGGGAGACTGTTAGTAAATCATCTGGAATGGTGAACCCGAGGACCAGGATACGAAAACTGAGATGCATTTTAAATCATTTCCCCATAACACGGTGGACCATACTGTGGGTTTCACATGCATGTTTTAGCTGGAGGAAGAATCCCTTGAACCTGAAGAGTTGGGACCCATGGAATAGGTACCATACAGTATGACTTCAAAGGGTGTGCATTTGCTCACCTAAACTCACCAATGCTATCAGCCTGAAGTGTCCAGCCTTATGTCTCAACCAGCTCTGGGTGTAGATGTGGTCAATCCCGGTTGCATCACATGCCCTGAGTGAATTATTTAAGAATTGCTCTCTATTTCACTGTCTTTGTGTTTTGTTTTCGAAATTTATTTTGATAATGGGATTTATCGGATTTTCACTGCTGCCTTTCGGCCGCTGTACACACCCTTGATTCTCTTACGGAGACATATATATCCATGGGTTTTAAGATTCTTCCTAGTCAGGTATATTCCTAGGCGTTGAATATGTGGTGTTGGGTCCATTTCGTTGAGCAAGGAGTAGGTCTTGTCTATTACATATTGGGCTTATGGAAAGTTATCTGTGCTAATTTCAGTCTCTGGTTTTATGCAGCACCCCAAGGCACCTTTCCCCATAAGCAAGCACTAGTTGGTTTTCTAAATTTGAGACCCTTTTCTATTTTGTAATTCAGTTCATGTGTAGTCAAGTTTACATTCCGTGTATTCGTGATATCTTATGATGTTTCTTTTTCTGTGTGACGTAGTTCACGTAGAATCACCGTACCTGCATCCACTCATTATGCCGCTATGGGCCTGATGACACAGATTTCATTGCTGAGTGATATTGCATTGTACGTACGTGCCACAAGTTCTTTATCCATTTTTTGCTTTCTGGGATATTTACCTGATACTGTAGACGAGCTTCTTGTGAACACAGCCGTCTCAAATATTGGGGTGGCTGTCTGTTTTTGGTTTTAATTTCCGTAAGCTATAGGACCATAAGTGGAAGTGCCATAGGCTGTGTTGCTTTGTTTCTTTCGTGTTTCAGGAAACACCATACACTTCTCCAGGGTGGCTGCTGGCAATTTACATCCTGCCAATCAGCATAACAAGGCTCCCTGTTCTCCATATCCTGTCCTACCTTTCTGGATTTTACACTTTTTTCAGATGGCCCTTTTGCCAGGGGTGCAGTGAGACTTCATTGTAGTGCAGATTTCATTTACAGGCTTGCTTGGTTGGCCAAAAAGGGCGTATGCGTTTTTTCCTGAATATATTCAGGAAAAAACGCATACGCCCTTTTTGGCCAAGTGCATCATTGTCGACGTTCTGCCTCTTTTCCTATGCTTTCAGGGCAATTCCAGTCTACCCCCTGCAATCGTTTTCCTGAAATTCTGCCCCGCTTTCAAGTCCCCTTCGCAGGCTTACTTCAATATATTTTTGGAGGAAAGCTGTCATTTATAACTCTGCAGGTTTGTGAATTACAGTGCCCCTGAGCTCCGTTCTTCAACTCGCTTTCTTGTGAGCTGGGCACAAAACCGCAGGATTGCTTCAGGCCCTAATCTGTTTCCAGCAGGGCACACTGAGCCTTTGTTTAATTCCTCTTCCTGGTGGGCAATGAGGGTTACATTTGCCCGTGCAGACACCTAGAGGTAGTTTCTCATTGGTTCTCCCTATTCCTGTTCATCTTGCACAGAAATTGCAAGCAGTGCCAAACAGGAGGTTAAAGGCACTGACTCTCCAAGCGGGGAGACTGTTAGTAAAGCATCTGGAATGGTGAACCCGAGGACCAGGATACGAAAACTGAGATGCATTTTAAATCGTTTCCCAATCACACGGTGGACGATACTCTGGGTTTCCCATGCATGTTTTAGCTGGAGGAAGAATCCCTTGAACCTGGAGAGTTGGGACCCATGGAATGGGTACCATGCAGTATGACTTCAAAGGGTCTGCATTTGCTCACCGAAACTCACCAATGTTATCAGCCTGAAGTGTCCAGCCTTATGTCTCAACCAGCTCTGGGTGTAGATGTGGTCAATCCCGGTTGCATCACATGCCCTGAGTGAATTATTTAAGAATTGCTCTCTATTTCACTGTCTTTGTGTTTTGTTTTTGAAATTTATTTTGAAAGTGCGATTTATCGGATTTTCACTGCTGCGTTTATGCCGCTGTACACACGCTTGATTCTCTTACGGAGACATATAAATCCATGGGTTTTAAGATTCTTCCTAGTCAGGTATATTCCTAGGCGTTGAATATGTGGTGTTGAGTCCATTTCGTTGAGCAAGGAGTAGGTCTTGTCTATTACATATTTGGCTTATGGAATGTTATCTGTGCTAATTTCAGTCTCTGGTTTTATGCAGCACCCCAAGGCACCTTTCCCCATAAGCAAGCACTAGTTGGTTTTCTAAATTTGAGACCCTGTTCTGTTTTGTAATTCAGTTCATGTGTAGTCAAGTTTACATTCCGTGTATTAGTGATATCTTATGATGTTTCTTTTTATGTGTGACGTAGTTCACGTAGAATCACCGTACCTGTATCCACTCACTATGCCGCTACGTGCCTGATGACACAGATTTCATTGCTGAGTGATACTGCATTGCACGTACGTGCCACAACTTCTTTATCCATTTTTTGCTTTCTGGGATATTTACCTGATACTGTAGACGAGCTTCTTGTGAACACAGCCGTCCCAAATATTGGGGTGGCTGTCTGTTTTTGATTTTAATTTCCGTAAGCTATAGGACCATAAGTGGAAGTGCCATAGACTGTGTTGCTTTGTTTCTTATGTGTTTCAGGAAACACCATACACTTCTCCAGGCTGGCTGCTGGCAATTTACATCCTGCCAATCAGCATAACAAGGCTCCCTGTTCTCCATATCCTGTCCTACCTTTCTGGATTTTACACTTTTTTCAGATGGCCCTCTTGCCCGGGGGGGGGCAGTGAGACTTCATTGTAGTGCAGATTTCCTTTACAGGCTTGCTTGGTTGGCCAAAATGGGCGTATGCGTTTTTTCCTGAATATATTCAGGAAAAAACGCATATGCCCTTTTTGGCCAAGTGCATCATTGTCGACGTTCTGCCTCTTTTCCTATGCTTTCAGGGCAATTCCAGTCTACCCCCTGCAATCGTTTTCCTGAAATTCTGCCCCGCTTTCAAGTCCCCTTCGCAGGCTTACTTCAATATATTTTTGGAGGATAATTGTCATTTATAACTCTGCAGGTTTGTGAATTACAGTGCCCCTGAGCTCCTTTCTTCAACTCGCTTTCTTGTGAACTGGGCACAAAACCGCAGGATTGCTTCAGGCCCTAATCTGTTTCGGGCAGGGCATGCTGAGCCTTTGGTAAATTCCTCTTCCTGGTGGGAAATGAGCGTTACATTTGCCCGTGCAGACACCTACAGCTAGTCTCTCATTGGTTCTCCCTATTCCTGTTCATCTTGCACAGAAATTGCAAGCTGTGCCAAAGAGGAGGTTAAAGGCACTGACTCTCCAAGCGGGGAGAGTGTTAGTAAATCGTCTGGAATGGTGAACCCGAGGACCAGGATACGAAAACTGAGATGCATTTTAAATCATTTCCCAATCACATGGTGGACGATACTCTTGGTTTCCCATGCATGTTTTAGCTGGAGGAAGAATCCCTTGAACCTGGAGAGTTGGGACCCATGGAATGGGTACCATGCAGTATGACTTCAAAGGGTCTGCATTTGCTCACCGAAACTCACCAATGCTATCAGCCTGAAGTGTCCAGCCTTATGTCTCAACCAGCTCTGGGTGTAGATGTGTTAAATCCCGGTTGCATCACATGCCCTGAGTGAATTATTTAAGAATTGCTCTCTATTTCACTGTCTTTATGATTTTTTTTTGAAATTTATTTTGATAATGGGATTTATCGGATTTTCACTGCTGCGTTTATGCCGCTGTACACACGCTTGATTCTCTTACGGAGACATATATATCCATGGGTTTTAAGATTCTTCCTAGTCAGGTATATTCCTAGGCGTTGAATATGTGGTGTTGGGTCCATTTCGTTGAGCAAGGAGTAGGTCTTGTCTATTACATATTTGGCTTATGGAAAGTTATCTGTGCTAATTTCAGTCTCTGGTTTTATGAAGCACCCCAACGCACCTTTCCCCATAAGCAAGCACTAGTTGGTTTTCTAAATTTGAGACCCTGTTCTGTTTTGTAATTCAGTTCATGTGTAGTCAAGTTTACATTCCGTGTATTAGTGATATCTTATGATGTTTCTTTTTCTGTGTGACGTAGTTCACGTAGAATCACCGTACCTGCATCCACTCACTATGCCGCTACGGGCCTGATGACACAGATTTCATTGCTGAGTGATATTGCATTGTACGTACGTGCCACAACTTCTTTATCCATATTTTGCTTTCTGGGATATTTACCTGTTACTGTAGACGAGCTTCTTGTGAACACAGCCGTCCCAAATATTGGGGTGGCTGTCTGTTTTTGATTTTAATTTCCGTAAGCTATAGGACCATAAGTGGAAGTGCCATAGACTGTGTTGCTTTGTTTCTTATGTGTTTCAGGAAACACCATACACTTCTCCAGGCTGGCTGCTGGCAATTTACATCCTGCCAATCAGCATAACAAGGCTCCCTGTTCTCCATATCCTGTCCTACCTTTCTGGATTTTACACTTTTTTCAGATGGCCCTCTTGCCCGGGGGGCAGTGAGACTTCATTGTAGTGCAGATTTCCTTTACAGGCTTGCTTGGTTGGCCAAAAAGGGTGTATGCGTTTTTTCCTGAATATATTCAGGAAAAAACGCATACGCCCTTTTTGGCCAAGTGCATCATTGTCGACGTTCTGCCTCTTTTCCTATGCTTTCAGGGCAATTCCAGTCTACCCCCTGCAATCGTTTTCCTGAAATTCTGCCCCGCTTTCAAGTCCCCTTCGCAGGCTTACTTCAATATATTTTTGGAGGATAGCTGTCATTTATAACTCTGCAGCTTTGTGAATTACAGTGCCCCTGAGCTCCTTTCTTCAACTCGCTTTCTTGTGAACTGGGCACAAAACCGCAGGATTGCTTCAGGCCCTAATCTGTTTCGGGCAGGGCATGCTGAGCCTTTGGTAAATTCCTCTTCCTGGTGGGAAATGAGCGTTACATTTGCCCGTGCAGACACCTACAGCTAGTCTCTCATTGGTTCTCCCTATTCCTGTTCATCTTGCACAGAAATTGCAAGCTGTGCCAAACAGGAGGTTAAAGGCACTGACTCTCCAAGCAGGGAGACTGTTAGTAAATCATCTGGAATGGTGAACCCGAGGACCAGGATACGAAAACTGAGATGCATTTTAAATCATTTCCCCATAACTCGGTGGACCATACTGTGGGTTTCACATGCATGTTTTAGCTGGAGGAAGAATCCCTTGAACCTGAAGAGTTGGGACCCATGGAATAGGTACCATACAGTATGACTTCAAAGGGTGTGCATTTGCTCACCTAACTCACCAATGCTATCAGCCTGAAGTGTCCAGCCTTATGTCTCAACCAGCTCTGGGTGTAGATGTGGTCAATCCCGGTTGCATCACATGCCCTGAGTGAATTATTTAAGAATTGCTCTCTATTTCACTGTCTTTGTGTTTTGTTTTCGAAATTTATTTTGATAATGGGATTTATCGGATTTTCACTGCTGCCTTTCGGCCGCTGTACACACCCTTGATTCTCTTACGGAGACATATATATCCATGGGTTTTAAGATTCTTCCTAGTCAGGTATATTCCTAGGCGTTGAATATGTGGTGTTGGGTCCATTTCGTTGAGCAAGGAGTAGGTCTTGTCTATTACATATTGGGCTTATGGAAAGTTATCTGTGCTAATTTCAGTCTCTGGTTTTATGCAGCACCCCAAGGCACCTTTCCCCATAAGCAAGCACTAGTTGGTTTTCTAAATTTGAGACCCTTTTCTATTTTGTAATTCAGTTCATGTGTAGTCAAGTTTACATTCCGTGTATTCGTGATATCTTATGATGTTTCTTTTTCTGTGTGACGTAGTTCACGTAGAATCACCGTACCTGCATCCACTCACTATGCCGCTATGGGCCTGATGACACAGATTTCATTGCTGACTGATATTGCATTGTACGTACGTGCCACAAGTTCTTTATCCATTTTTTGCTTTCTGGGATATTTACCTGATACTGTAGACGAGCTTCTTGTGAACACAGCCGTCTCAAATATTGGGGTGGCTGTCTGTTTTTGATTTTAATTTCCGTAAGCTATAGGACCATAAGTGGAAGTGCCATAGGCTGTGTTGCTTTGTTTCTTTCGTGTTTCAGGAAACACCATACACTTCTCCAGGGTGGCTGCTGGCAATTTACATCCTGCCAATCAGCATAACAAGGCTCCCTGTTCTCCATATCCTGTCCTACCTTTCTGGATTTTACACTTTTTTCAGATGGCCCTCTTGCCCGGGGGGCAGTGAGACTTCATTGTAGTGCAGATTTCATTTACAGGCTTGCTTGGTTGGCCAAAAAGGGCGTATGCGTTTTTTCCTGAATATATTCAGGAAAAAACACATACGCCCTTTTTGGCCAAGTGCATCATTGTCGACGTTCTGCCTCTTTTCCTATGCTTTCAGGGCAATTCCAGTCTACCCCCTGCAATCGTTTTCCTGAAATTCTGCCCCGCTTTTAACTCCCCTTCGCAGGCTTACTTCAATATATTTTTGGAGGATAGCTGTCATTTATAACTCTGCAGGTTTGTGAATTACAGTGCCCCTGAGCTCCTTTCTTCAACTCGCTTTCTTGTGAGCTGGGCACAAAACCGCAGGATTGCTTCAGGCCCTAATCTGTTTCCGGCAGGGCACGCTGAGCCTTTGGTTAATTCCTCTTCCTGGTGGGAAATGAGCGTTACATTTGCCCGTGCAGACACCTACAGCTAGTCTCTCATTGGTTCTCCCTATTCCTGTTCATTTTGCACAGAAATTGCAAGCTGTGCCAAAGAGGAGGTTAAAGGCACTGACTCTCCAAGCGGGGAGAGTGTTAGTAAAGCATCTGGAATGGTGAACCCGAGGACCAGGATACGAAAACTGAGATGCATTTTAAATCATTTCCCAATCACATGGTGGACGATACTCTTGGTTTCCCATGCATGTTTTAGCTGGAGGAAGAATCCCTTGAACCTGGAGAGTTGGGACCCATGGAATGGGTACCATGCAGTATGACTTCAAAGGGTCTGCATTTGCTCACCGAAACTCACCAATGCTATCAGCCTGAAGTGTCCAGCCTTATGTCTCAACCAGCTCTGGGTGTAGATGTGTTAAATCCCGGTTGCATCACATGCCCTGAGTGAATTATTTAAGAATTGCTCTCTATTTCACTGTCTTTATGATTTTTTTTTGAAATTTATTTTGATAATGGGATTTATCGGATTTTCACTGCTGCGTTTATGCCGCTGTACACACGCTTGATTCTCTTACGGAGACATATATATCCATGGGTTTTAAGATTCTTCCTAGTCAGGTATATTCCTAGGCGTTGAATATGTGGTGTTGGGTCCATTTCGTTGAGCAAGGAGTAGGTCTTGTCTATTACATATTTGGCTTATGGAAAGTTATCTGTGCTAATTTCAGTCTCTGGTTTTATGAAGCACCCCAACGCACCTTTCCCCATAAGCAAGCACTAGTTGGTTTTCTAAATTTGAGACCCTGTTCTGTTTTGTAATTCAGTTCATGTGTAGTCAAGTTTACATTCCGTGTATTAGTGATATCTTATGATGTTTCTTTTTCTGTGTGACGTAGTTCACGTAGAATCACCGTACCTGCATCCACTCACTATGCCGCTACGGGCCTGATGACACAGATTTCATTGCTGAGTGATATTGCATTGTACGTACGTGCCACAACTTCTTTATCCATATTTTGCTTTCTGGGATATTTACCTGTTACTGTAGACGAGCTTCTTGTGAACACAGCCGTCCCAAATATTGGGGTGGCTGTCTGTTTTTGATTTTAATTTCCGTAAGCTATAGGACCATAAGTGGAAGTGCCATAGACTGTGTTGCTTTGTTTCTTATGTGTTTCAGGAAACACCATACACTTCTCCAGGCTGGCTGCTGGCAATTTACATCCTGCCAATCAGCATAACAAGGCTCCCTGTTCTCCATATCCTGTCCTACCTTTCTGGATTTTACACTTTTTTCAGATGGCCCTCTTGCCCGGGGGGCAGTGAGACTTCATTGTAGTGCAGATTTCCTTTACAGGCTTGCTTGGTTGGCCAAAAAGGGCGTATGCGTTTTTTCCTGAATATATTCAGGAAAAAACGCATACGCCCTTTTTGGCCAAGTGCATCATTGTCGACGTTCTGCCTCTTTTCCTATGCTTTCAGGGCAATTCCAGTCTACCCCCTGCAATCGTTTTCCTGAAATTCTGCCCCGCTTTCAAGTCCCCTTCGCAGGCTTACTTCAATATATTTTTGGAGGATAGCTGTCATTTATAACTCTGCAGGTTTGTGAATTACAGTGCCCCTGAGCTCCTTTCTTTAACTCGCTTTCTTGTGAACTGGGCACAAAACCGCAGGATTGCTTCAGGCCCTAATCTGTTTCGGGCAGGGCATGCTGAGCCTTTGGTAAATTCCTCTTCCTGGTGGGAAATGAGCGTTACATTTGCCCGTGCAGACACCTACAGCTAGTCTCTCATTGGTTCTCCCTATTCCTGTTCATCTTGCACAGAAATTGCAAGCTGTGCCAAACAGGAGGTTAAAGGCACTGACTCTCCAAGCAGGGAGACTCTTAGTAAATCATCTGGAATGGTGAACCCGAGGACCAGGATACGAAAACTGAGATGCATTTTAAATCATTTCCCCATAACACGGTGGACCATACTGTGGGTTTCACATGCATGTTTTAGCTGGAGGAAGAATCCCTTGAACCTGAAGAGTTGGGACCCATGGAATAGGTACCATACAGTATGACTTCAAAGGGTGTGCATTTGCTCACCTAAACTCACCAATGCTATCAGCCTGAAGTGTCCAGCCTTATGTCTCAACCAGCTCTGGGTGTAGATGTGGTCAATCCCGGTTGCATCACATGCCCTGAGTGAATTATTTAAGAATTGCTCTCTATTTCACTGTCTTTGTGTTTTGTTTTCGAAATTTATTTTGATAATGGGATTTATCGGATTTTCACTGCTGCCTTTCGGCCGCTGTACACACCCTTGATTCTCTTACGGAGACATATATATCCATGGGTTTTAAGATTCTTCCTAGTCAGGTATATTCCTAGGCGTTGAATATGTGGTGTTGGGTCCATTTCGTTGAGCAAGGAGTAGGTCTTGTCTATTACATATTGGGCTTATGGAAAGTTTTCTGTGCTAATTTCAGTCTCTGGTTTTATGCAGCACCCCAAGGCACCTTTCCCCATAAGCAAGCACTAGTTGGTTTTCTAAATTTGAGACCCTTTTCTATTTTGTAATTCAGTTCATGTGTAGTCAAGTTTACATTCCGTGTATTCGTGATATCTTATGATGTTTCTTTTTCTGTGTGACGTAGTTCACGTAGAATCACCGTACCTGCATCCACTCACTATGCCGCTATGGGCCTGATGACACAGATTTCATTGCTGAGTGATATTGCATTGTACGTACGTGCCACAAGTTCTTTATCCATTTTTTGCTTTCTGGGATATTTACCTGATACTGTAGACGAGCTTCTTGTGAACACAGCCGTCTCAAATATTGGGGTGGCTGTCTGTTTTTGATTTTAATTTCCGTAAGCTATAGGACCATAAGTGGAAGTGCCATAGGCTGTGTTGCTTTGTTTCTTTCGTGTTTCAGGAAACACCATACACTTCTCCAGGGTGGCTGCTGGCAATTTACATCCTGCCAATCAGCATAACAAGGCTCCCTGTTCTCCATATCCTGTCCTACCTTTCTGGATTTTACACTTTTTTCAGATGGCCCGTTTGCCAGGGGGGCAGTGAGACTTCATTGTAGTGCAGATTTCATTTACAGGCTTGCTTGGTTGGCCAAAAAGGGCGTATGCGTTTTTTCCTGAATATATTCAGGAAAAAACACATACGCCCTTTTTGGCCAAGTGCATCATTGTCGACGTTCTGCCTCTTTTCCTATGCTTTCAGGGCAATTCCAGTCTACCCCCTGCAATCGTTTTCCTGAAATTCTGCCCCGCTTTTAACTCCCCTTCGCAGGCTTACTTCAATATATTTTTGGAGGATAGCTGTCATTTATAACTCTGCAGGTTTGTGAATTACAGTGCCCCTGAGCTCCTTTCTTCAACTCGCTTTCTTGTGAGCTGGGCACAAAACCGCAGGATTGCTTCAGGCCCTAATCTGTTTCCGGCAGGGCACGCTGAGCCTTTGGTTAATTCCTCTTCCTGGTGGGAAATGAGCGTTACATTTGCCCATGCAGACACCTACAGCTAGTCTCTCATTGGTTCTCCCTATTCCTGTTCATTTTGCACAGAAATTGCAAGCTGTGCCAAAGAGGAGGTTAAAGGCACTGACTCTCCAAGCGGGGAGAGTGTTAGTAAAGCATCTGGAATGGTGAACCCGAGGACCAGGATACGAAAACTGAGATGCATTTTAAATCATTTCCCAATCACATGGTGGACGATACTCTTGGTTTCCCATGCATGTTTTAGCTGGAGGAAGAATCCCTTGAACCTGGAGAGTTGGGACCCATGGAATGGGTACCATGCAGTATGACTTCAAAGGGTCTGCATTTGCTCACCGAAACTCACCAATGCTATCAGCCTGAAGTGTCCAGCCTTATGTCTCAACCAGCTCTGGGTGTAGATGTGTTAAATCCCGGTTGCATCACATGCCCTGAGTGAATTATTTAAGAATTGCTCTCTATTTCACTGTCTTTATGATTTTTTTTTGAAATTTATTTTGATAATGGGATTTATCGGATTTTCACTGCTGCGTTTATGCCGCTGTACACACGCTTGATTCTCTTACGGAGACATATATATCCATGGGTTTTAAGATTCTTCCTAGTCAGGTATATTCCTAGGCGTTGAATATGTGGTGTTGGGTCCATTTCGTTGAGCAAGGAGTAGGTCTTGTCTATTACATATTTGGCTTATGGAAAGTTATCTGTGCTAATTTCAGTCTCTGGTTTTATGAAGCACCCCAACGCACCTTTCCCCATAAGCAAGCACTAGTTGGTTTTCTAAATTTGAGACCCTGTTCTGTTTTGTAATTCAGTTCATGTGTAGTCAAGTTTACATTCCGTGTATTAGTGATATCTTATGATGTTTCTTTTTCTGTGTGACGTAGTTCACGTAGAATCACCGTACCTGCATCCACTCACTATGCCGCTACGGGCCTGATGACACAGATTTCATTGCTGAGTGATATTGCATTGTACGTACGTGCCACAACTTCTTTATCCATATTTTGCTTTCTGGGATATTTACCTGTTACTGTAGACGAGCTTCTTGTGAACACAGCCGTCCCAAATATTGGGGTGGCTGTCTGTTTTTGATTTTAATTTCCGTAAGCTATAGGACCATAAGTGGAAGTGCCATAGACTGTGTTGCTTTGTTTCTTATGTGTTTCAGGAAACACCATACACTTCTCCAGGCTGGCTGCTGGCAATTTACATCCTGCCAATCAGCATAACAAGGCTCCCTGTTCTCCATATCCTGTCCTACCTTTCTGGATTTTACACTTTTTTCAGATGGCCCTCTTGCCCGGGGGGCAGTGAGACTTCATTGTAGTGCAGATTTCCTTTACAGGCTTGCTTGGTTGGCCAAAAAGGGCGTATGCGTTTTTTCCTGAATATATTCAGGAAAAAACGCATACGCCCTTTTTGGCCAAGTGCATCATTGTCGACGTTCTGCCTCTTTTCCTATGCTTTCAGGGCAATTCCAGTCTACCCCCTGCAATCGTTTTCCTGAAATTCTGCCCCGCTTTCAAGTCCCCTTCACAGGCTTACTTCAATATATTTTTGGAGGAAAGCTGTCATTTATAACTCTGCAGGTTTGTGAATTACAGTGCCCCTGAGCTCCTTTCTTCAACTCGCTTTCTTGTGAACTGGGCACAAAACCGCAGGATTGCTTCAGGCCCTAATCTGTTTCGGGCAGGGCATGCTGAGCCTTTGGTAAATTCCTCTTCCTGGTGGGAAATGAGCGTTACATTTGCCCGTGCAGACACCTACAGCTAGTCTCTCATTGGTTCTCCCTATTCCTGTTCATCTTGCACAGAAATTGCAAGCTGTGCCAAACAGGAGGTTAAAGGCACTGACTCTCCAAGCAGGGAGACTGTTAGTAAATCATCTGGAATGGTGAACCCGAGGACCAGGATACGAAAACTGAGATGCATTTTAAATCATTTCCCCATAACACGGTGGACCATACTGTGGGTTTCACATGCATGTTTTAGCTGGAGGAAGAATCCCTTGAACCTGAAGAGTTGGGACCCATGGAATAGGTACCATACAGTATGACTTCAAAGCGTGTGCATTTGCTCACCTAAACTCACCAATGCTATCAGCCTGAAGTGTCCAGCCTTATGTCTCAACCAGCTCTGGGTGTAGATGTGGTCAATCCCGGTTGCATCACATGCCCTGAGTGAATTATTTAAGAATTGCTCTCTATTTCACTGTCTTTGTGTTTTGTTTTCGAAATTTATTTTGATAATGGGATTTATCGGATTTTCACTGCTGCCTTTCGGCCGCTGTACACACCCTTGATTCTCTTACGGAGACATATATATCCATGGGTTTTAAGATTCTTCCTAGTCAGGTATATTCCTAGGCGTTGAATATGTGGTGTTGGGTCCATTTCGTTGAGCAAGGAGTAGGTCTTGTCTATTACATATTGGGCTTATGGAAAGTTATCTGTGCTAATTTCAGTCTCTGGTTTTATGCAGCACCCCAAGGCACCTTTCCCCATAAGCAAGCACTAGTTGGTTTTCTAAATTTGAGACCCTTTTCTATTTTGTAATTCAGTTCATGTGTAGTCAAGTTTACATTCCGTGTATTCGTGATATCTTATGATGTTTCTTTTTCTGTGTGACGTAGTTCACGTAGAATCACCGTACCTGCATCCACTCACTATGCCGCTATGGGCCTGATGACACAGATTTCATTGCTGAGTGATATTGCATTGTACGTACGTGCCACAAGTTCTTTATCCATTTTTTGCTTTCTGGGATATTTACCTGATACTGTAGACGAGCTTCTTGTGAACACAGCCGTCTCAAATATTGGGGTGGCTGTCTGTTTTTGATTTTAATTTCCGTAAGCTATAGGACCATAAGTGGAAGTGCCATAGGCTGTGTTGCTTTGTTTCTTTCGTGTTTCAGGAAACACCATACACTTCTCCAGGGTGGCTGCTGGCAATTTACATCCTGCCAATCAGCATAACAAGGCTCCCTGTTCTCCATATCCTGTCCTACCTTTCTGGATTTTACACTTTTTTCAGATGGCCCTTTTGCCAGGGGGGCAGTGAGACTTCATTGTAGTGCAGATTTCATTTACAGGCTTGCTTGGTTGGCCAAAAAGGGCGTATGCGTTTTTTCCTGAATATATTCAGGAAAAAACACATACGCCCTTTTTGGCCAAGTGCATCATTGTCGACGTTCTGCCTCTTTTCCTATGCTTTCAGGGCAATTCCAGTCTACCCCCTGCAATCGTTTTCCTGAAATTCTGCCCCGCTTTCAACTCCCCTTTGCAGGCTTACTTCAATATATTTTTGGAGGATAGCTGTCATTTATAACTCTGCAGGTTTGTGAATTACAGTGCCCCTGAGCTCCTTTCTACAAATCGCTTTCTTGTGAGCTGGGCACAAAACCGCAGGATTGCTTCAGGCCCTAATCTGTTTCCGGCAGGGCACGCTGAGCCTTTGGTTAATTCCTCTTCCTGGTGGGAAATGAGCGTTACATTTGCCCGTGCAGACACCTACAGCTAGTCTCTCATTGGTTCTCCCTATTCCTGTTCATTTTGCACAGAAATTGCAAGCTGTGCCAAAGAGGAGGTTAAAGGCACTGACTCTCCAAGCGGGGAGAGTGTTAGTAAAGCATCTGGAATGGTGAACCCGAGGACCAGGATACGAAAACTGAGATGCATTTTAAATCATTTCCCAATCACATGGTGGACGATACTCTTGGTTTCCCATGCATGTTTTAGCTGGAGGAAGAATCCCTTGAACCTGGAGAGTTGGGACCCATGGAATGGGTACCATGCAGTATGACTTCAAAGGGTCTGCATTTGCTCACCGAAACTCACCAATGCTATCAGCCTGAAGTGTCCAGCCTTATGTCTCAACCAGCTCTGGGTGTAGATGTGGTCAATCCCGGTTGCATCACATGCCCTGAGTGAATTATTTAAGAATTGCTCTCTATTTCACTGTCTTTGTGTTTTGTTTTCGAAATTTATTTTGATAATGGGATTTATCGGATTTTCACTGCTGCCTTTCGGCCGCTGTACACACCCTTGATTCTCTTACGGAGACATATATATCCATGGGTTTTAAGATTCTTCCTAGTCAGGTATATTCCTAGGCGTTGAATATGTGGTGTTGGGTCCATTTCGTTGAGCAAGGAGTAGGTCTTGTCTATTACATATTGGGCTTATGGAAAGTTATCTGTGCTAATTTCAGTCTCTGGTTTTATGCAGCACCCCAACGCACCTTTCCCCATAAGCAAGCACTAGTTGGTTTTCTAAATTTGAGACCCTTTTCTATTTTGAAATTCAGTTCATGTGTAGTCAAGTTTACATTCCGTGTATTCGTGATATCTTATGATGTTTCTTTTTCTGTGTGACGTAGTTCACGTAGAATCACCGTACCTGCATCCACTCACTATGCCGCTATGGGCCTGATGACACAGATTTCATTGCTGAGTGATATTGCATTGTACGTACGTGCCACAAGTTCTTTATCCATTTTTTGCTTTCTGGGATATTTACCTGATACTGTAGACGAGCTTCTTGTGAACACAGCCATCTCAAATATTGGGGTGGCTGTCTGTTTTTGATTTTAATTTCCGTAAGCTATAGGACCATAAGTGGAAGTGCCATAGACTGTGTTGCTTTGTTTCTTTCGTGTTTCAGGAAACACCATACACTTCTCCAGGGTGGCTGCTGGCAATTTACATCCTGCCAATCAGCATAACAAGGCTCCCTGTTCTCCATATCCTGTCCTACCTTTCTGGATTTTACACTTTTTTCAGATGGCCCTTTTGCCAGGGGGGCAGTGAGACTTCATTGTAGTGCAGATTTCATTTACAGGCTTGCTTGGTTGGCCAAAAAGGGCGTATGCGTTTTTTCCTGAATATATTCAGGAAAAAACACATACGCCCTTTTTGGCCAAGTGCATCATTGTCGACGTTCTGCCTATTTTCCTATGCTTTCAGGGCAATTCCAGTCTACCCCCTGCAATCGTTTTCCTGAAATTCTGCCCCGCTTTCAACTCCCCTTCGCAGGCTTACTTCAATATATTTTTGGAGGATAGCTGTCATTTATAACTCTGCAGGTTTGTGAATTACAGTGCCCCTGAGCTCCTTTCTTCAACTCGCTTTCTTGTGAGCTGGGCACAAAACCGCAGGATTGCTTCAGGCCCTAATCTGTTTCCGGCAGGGCACGCTGAGCCTTTGGTTAATTCCTCTTCCTGGTGGGAAATGAGCGTTACATTTGCCCGTGCAGACACCTACAGCTAGTCTCTCATTGGTTCTCCCTATTCCTGTTCATTTTGCACAGAAATTGCAAGCTGTGCCAAAGAGGAGGTTAAAGGCACTGACTCTCCAAGCGGGGAGAGTGTTAGTAAAGCATCTGGAATGGTGAACCCGAGGACCAGGATACGAAAACTGAGATGCATTTTAAATCATTTCCCAATCACATGGTGGACGATACTCTTGGTTTCCCATGCATGTTTTAGCTGGAGGAAGAATCCCTTGAACCTGGAGAGTTGGGACCCATGGAATGGGTACCATGCAGTATGACTTCAAAGGGTCTGCATTTGCTCACCGAAACTCACCAATGCTATCAGCCTGAAGTGTCCAGCCTTATGTCTCAACCAGCTCTGGGTGTAGATGTGGTCAATCCCGGTTGCATCACATGCCCTGAGTGAATTATTTAAGAATTGCTCTCTATTTCACTGTCTTTGTGTTTTGTTTTCGAAATTTATTTTGATAATGGGATTTATCGGATTTTCACTGCTGCCTTTCGGCCGCTGTACACACCCTTGATTCTCTTACGGAGACATATATATCCATGGGTTTTAAGATTCTTCCTAGTCAGGTATATTCCTAGGCGTTGAATATGTGGTGTTGGGTCCATTTCGTTGAGCAAGGAGTAGGTCTTGTCTATTACATATTGGGCTTATGGAAAGTTATCTGTGCTAATTTCAGTCTCTGGTTTTATGCAGCACCCCAAGGCACCTTTCCCCATAAGCAAGCACTAGTTGGTTTTCTAAATTTGAGACCCTTTTCTATTTTGAAATTCAGTTCATGTGTAGTCAAGTTTACATTCCGTGTATTCGTGATATCTTATGATGTTTCTTTTTCTGTGTGACGTAGTTCACGTAGAATCACCGTACCTGCATCCACTCACTATGCCGCTATGGGCCTGATGACACAGATTTCATTGCTGAGTGATATTGCATTGTACGTACGTGCCACAAGTTCTTTATCCATTTTTTGCTTTCTGGGATATTTACCTGATACTGTAGACGAGCTTCTTGTGAACACAGCCGTCTCAAATATTGGGGTGGCTGTCTGTTTTTGATTTTAATTTCCGTAAGCTATAGGACCATAAGTGGAAGTGCCATAGGCTGTGTTGCTTTGTTTCTTTCGTGTTTCAGGAAACACCATACACTTCTCCAGGGTGGCTGCTGGCAATTTACATCCTGCCAATCAGGATAACAAGGCTCCCTGTTCTCCATATCCTGTCCTACCTTTCTGGATTTTACACTTTTTTCAGATGGCCCTTTTGCCAGGGGGGCAGTGAGACTTCATTGTAGTGCAGATTTCATTTACAGGCTTGCTTGGTTGGCCAAAAAGTGCGTATGCGTTTTTTCCTGAATATATTCAGGAAAAAACACATACGCCCTTTTTGGCCAAGTGCATCATTGTCGACGTTCTGCCTCTTTTCCTATGCTTTCAGGGCAATTCCAGTCTACCCCCTGCAATCGTTTTCCTGAAATTCTGCCCCGCTTTCAACTCCCCTTCGCAGGCTTACTTCAATATATTTTTGGAGGATAGCTGTCATTTATAACTCTGCAGGTTTGTGAATTACAGTGCCCCTGAGCTCCTTTCTTCAACTCGCTTTCTTGTGAGCTGGGCACAAAACCGCAGGATTGCTTCAGGCCCTAATCTGTTTCCGGCAGGGCACGCTGAGCCTTTGGTTAATTCCTCTTCCTGGTGGGCAATGAGCGTTACATTTGCCCGTGCAGACACCTACAGCTAGTCTCTCATTGGTTCTCCCTATTCCTGTTCATTTTGCACAGAAATTGCAAGCTGTGCCAAAGAGGAGGTTAAAGGCACTGACTCTCCAAGCGGGGAGAGTGTTAGTAAAGCATCTGGAATGGTGAACCCGAGGACCAGGATACGAAAACTGAGATGCATTTTAAATCATTTCCCAATCACATGGTGGACGATACTCTTGGTTTCCCATGCATGTTTTAGCTGGAGGAAGAATCCCTTGAACCTGGAGAGTTGGGACCCATGGAATGGGTACCATGCAGTATGACTTCAAAGGGTCTGCATTTGCTCACCGAAACTCACCAATGCTATCAGCCTGAAGTGTCCAGCCTTATGTCTCAACCAGCTCTGGGTGTAGATGTGGTCAATCCCGGTTGCATCACATGCCCTGAGTGAATTATTTAAGAATTGCTCTCTATTTCACTGTCTTTGTGTTTTGTTTTCGAAATTTATTTTGATAATGGGATTTATCGGATTTTCACTGCTGCCTTTCGGCCGCTGTACACACCCTTGATTCTCTTACGGAGACATATATATCCATGGGTTTTAAGATTCTTCCTAGTCAGGTATATTCCTAGGCGTTGAATATGTGGTGTTGGGTCCATTTCGTTGAGCAAGGAGTAGGTCTTGTCTATTACATATTGGGCTTATGGAAAGTTATCTGTGCTAATTTCAGTCTCTGGTTTTATGCAGCACCCCAAGGCACCTTTCCCCATAAGCAAGCACTAGTTGGTTTTCTAAATTTGAGACCCTTTTCTATTTTGAAATTCAGTTCATGTGTAGTCAAGTTTACATTCCGTGTATTCGTGATATCTTATGATGTTTCTTTTTCTGTGTGACGTAGTTCACGTAGAATCACCGTACCTGCATCCACTCACTATGCCGCTATGGGCCTGATGACACAGATTTCATTGCTGAGTGATATTGCATTGTACGTACGTGCCACAAGTTCTTTATCCATTTTTTGCTTTCTGGGATATTTACCTGATACTGTAGACGAGCTTCTTGTGAACACAGCCATCTCAAATATTGGGGTGGCTGTCTGTTTTTGATTTTAATTTCCGTAAGCTATAGGACCATAAGTGGAAGTGCCATAGACTGTGTTGCTTTGTTTCTTTCGTGTTTCAGGAAACACCATACACTTCTCCAGGGTGGCTGCTGGCAATTTACATCCTGCCAATCAGCATAACAAGGCTCCCTGTTCTCCATATCCTGTCCTACCTTTCTGGATTTTACACTTTTTTCAGATGGCCCTTTTGCCAGGGGGGCAGTGAGACTTCATTGTAGTGCAGATTTCATTTACAGGCTTGCTTGGTTGGCCAAAAAGGGCGTATGCGTTTTTTCCTGAATATATTCAGGAAAAAACACATACGCCCTTTTTGGCCAAGTGCATCATTGTCGACGTTCTGCCTATTTTCCTATGCTTTCAGGGCAATTCCAGTCTACCCCCTGCAATCGTTTTCCTGAAATTCTGCCCCGCTTTCAACTCCCCTTCGCAGGCTTACTTCAATATATTTTTGGAGGATAGCTGTCATTTATAACTCTGCAGGTTTGTGAATTACAGTGCCCCTGAGCTCCTTTCTTCAACTCGCTTTCTTGTGAGCTGGGCACAAAACCGCAGGATTGCTTCAGGCCCTAATCTGTTTCCGGCAGGGCACGCTGAGCCTTTGGTTAATTCCTCTTCCTGGTGGGAAATGAGCGTTACATTTGCCCGTGCAGACACCTACAGCTAGTCTCTCATTGGTTCTCCCTATTCCTGTTCATTTTGCACAGAAATTGCAAGCTGTGCCAAAGAGGAGGTTAAAGGCACTGACTCTCCAAGCGGGGAGAGTGTTAGTAAAGCATCTGGAATGGTGAACCCGAGGACCAGGATACGAAAACTGAGATGCATTTTAAATCATTTCCCAATCACATGGTGGACGATACTCTTGGTTTCCCATGCATGTTTTAGCTGGAGGAAGAATCCCTTGAACCTGGAGAGTTGGGACCCATGGAATGGGTACCATGCAGTATGACTTCAAAGGGTCTGCATTTGCTCACCGAAACTCACCAATGCTATCAGCCTGAAGTGTCCAGCCTTATGTCTCAACCAGCTCTGGGTGTAGATGTGGTCAATCCCGGTTGCATCACATGCCCTGAGTGAATTATTTAAGAATTGCTCTCTATTTCACTGTCTTTGTGTTTTGTTTTCGAAATTTATTTTGATAATGGGATTTATCGGATTTTCACTGCTGCCTTTCGGCCGCTGTACACACCCTTGATTCTCTTACGGAGACATATATATCCATGGGTTTTAAGATTCTTCCTAGTCAGGTATATTCCTAGGCGTTGAATATGTGGTGTTGGGTCCATTTCGTTGAGCAAGGAGTAGGTCTTGTCTATTACATATTGGGCTTATGGAAAGTTATCTGTGCTAATTTCAGTCTCTGGTTTTATGCAGCACCCCAAGGCACCTTTCCCCATAAGCAAGCACTAGTTGGTTTTCTAAATTTGAGACCCTTTTCTATTTTGAAATTCAGTTCATGTGTAGTCAAGTTTACATTCCGTGTATTCGTGATATCTTATGATGTTTCTTTTTCTGTGTGACGTAGTTCACGTAGAATCACCGTACCTGCATCCACTCACTATGCCGCTATGGGCCTGATGACACAGATTTCATTGCTGAGTGATATTGCATTGTACGTACGTGCCACAAGTTCTTTATCCATTTTTTGCTTTCTGGGATATTTACCTGATACTGTAGACGAGCTTCTTGTGAACACAGCCGTCTCAAATATTGGGGTGGCTGTCTGTTTTTGATTTTAATTTCCGTAAGCTATAGGACCATAAGTGGAAGTGCCATAGGCTGTGTTGCTTTGTTTCTTTCGTGTTTCAGGAAACACCATACACTTCTCCAGGGTGGCTGCTGGCAATTTACATCCTGCCAATCAGCATAACAAGGCTCCCTGTTCTCCATATCCTGTCCTACCTTTCTGGATTTTACACTTTTTTCAGATGGCCCTTTTGCCAGGGGGGCAGTGAGACTTCATTGTAGTGCAGATTTCATTTACAGGCTTGCTTGGTTGGCCAAAAAGTGCGTATGCGTTTTTTCCTGAATATATTCAGGAAAAAACACATACGCCCTTTTTGGCCAAGTGCATCATTGTCGACGTTCTGCCTCTTTTCCTATGCTTTCAGGGCAATTCCAGTCTACCCCCTGCAATCGTTTTCCTGAAATTCTGCCCCGCTTTCAACTCCCCTTCGCAGGCTTACTTCAATATATTTTTGGAGGATAGCTGTCATTTATAACTCTGCAGGTTTGTGAATTACAGTGCCCCTGAGCTCCTTTCTTCAACTCGCTTTCTTGTGAGCTGGGCACAAAACCGCAGGATTGCTTCAGGCCCTAATCTGTTTCCGGCAGGGCACGCTGAGCCTTTGGTTAATTCCTCTTCCTGGTGGGCAATGAGCGTTACATTTGCCCGTGCAGACACCTACAGCTAGTCTCTCATTGGTTCTCCCTATTCCTGTTCATTTTGCACAGAAATTGCAAGCTGTGCCAAAGAGGAGGTTAAAGGCACTGACTCTCCAAGCGGGGAGAGTGTTAGTAAAGCATCTGGAATGGTGAACCCGAGGACCAGGATACGAAAACTGAGATGCATTTTAAATCATTTCCCAATCACATGGTGGACGATACTCTTGGTTTCCCATGCATGTTTTAGCTGGAGGAAGAATCCCTTGAACCTGGAGAGTTGGGACCCATGGAATGGGTACCATGCAGTATGACTTCAAAGGGTCTGCATTTGCTCACCGAAACTCACCAATGCTATCAGCCTGAAGTGTCCAGCCTTATGTCTCAACCAGCTCTGGGTGTAGATGTGTTAAATCCCGGTTGCATCACATGCCCTGAGTGAATTATTTAAGAATTGCTCTCTATTTCACTGTCTTTATGATTTTTTTTTGAAATTTATTTTGATAATGGGATTTATCGGATTTTCACTGCTGCGTTTATGCCGCTGTACACACGCTTGATTCTCTTACGGAGACATATATATCCATGGGTTTTAAGATTCTTCCTAGTCAGGTATATTCCTAGGCGTTGAATATGTGGTGTTGGGTCCATTTCGTTGAGCAAGGAGTAGGTCTTGTCTATTACATATTTGGCTTATGGAAAGTTATCTGTGCTAATTTCAGTCTCTGGTTTTATGAAGCACCCCAACGCACCTTTCCCCATAAGCAAGCACTAGTTGGTTTTCTAAATTTGAGACCCTGTTCTGTTTTGTAATTCAGTTCATGTGTAGTCAAGTTTACATTCCGTGTATTAGTGATATCTTATGATGTTTCTTTTTCTGTGTGACGTAGTTCACGTAGAATCACCGTACCTGCATCCACTCACTATGCCGCTACGGGCCTGATGACACAGATTTCATTGCTGAGTGATATTGCATTGTACGTACGTGCCACAACTTCTTTATCCATATTTTGCTTTCTGGGATATTTACCTGTTACTGTAGACGAGCTTCTTGTGAACACAGCCGTCCCAAATATTGGGGTGGCTGTCTGTTTTTGATTTTAATTTCCGTAAGCTATAGGACCATAAGTGGAAGTGCCATAGACTGTGTTGCTTTGTTTCTTATGTGTTTCAGGAAACACCATACACTTCTCCAGGCTGGCTGCTGGCAATTTACATCCTGCCAATCAGCATAACAAGGCTCCCTGTTCTCCATATCCTGTCCTACCTTTCTGGATTTTACACTTTTTTCAGATGGCCCTCTTGCCCGGGGGGCAGTGAGACTTCATTGTAGTGCAGATTTCCTTTACAGGCTTGCTTGGTTGGCCAAAAAGGGCGTATGCGTTTTTTCCTGAATATATTCAGGAAAAAACGCATACGCCCTTTTTGGCCAAGTGCATCATTGTCGACGTTCTGCCTCTTTTCCTATGCTTTCAGGGCAATTCCAGTCTACCCCCTGCAATCGTTTTCCTGAAATTCTGCCCCGCTTTCAAGTCCCCTTCACAGGCTTACTTCAATATATTTTTGGAGGAAAGCTGTCATTTATAACTCTGCAGGTTTGTGAATTACAGTGCCCCTGAGCTCCTTTCTTCAACTCGCTTTCTTGTGAACTGGGCACAAAACCGCAGGATTGCTTCAGGCCCTAATCTGTTTCGGGCAGGGCATGCTGAGCCTTTGGTAAATTCCTCTTCCTGGTGGGAAATGAGCGTTACATTTGCCCGTGCAGACACCTACAGCTAGTCTCTCATTGGTTCTCCCTATTCCTGTTCATCTTGCACAGAAATTGCAAGCTGTGCCAAACAGGAGGTTAAAGGCACTGACTCTCCAAGCAGGGAGACTGTTAGTAAATCATCTGGAATGGTGAACCCGAGGACCAGGATACGAAAACTGAGATGCATTTTAAATCATTTCCCCATAACACGGTGGACCATACTGTGGGTTTCACATGCATGTTTTAGCTGGAGGAAGAATCCCTTGAACCTGAAGAGTTGGGACCCATGGAATAGGTACCATACAGTATGACTTCAAAGCGTGTGCATTTGCTCACCTAAACTCACCAATGCTATCAGCCTGAAGTGTCCAGCCTTATGTCTCAACCAGCTCTGGGTGTAGATGTGGTCAATCCCGGTTGCATCACATGCCCTGAGTGAATTATTTAAGAATTGCTCTCTATTTCACTGTCTTTGTGTTTTGTTTTCGAAATTTATTTTGATAATGGGATTTATCGGATTTTCACTGCTGCCTTTCGGCCGCTGTACACACCCTTGATTCTCTTACGGAGACATATATATCCATGGGTTTTAAGATTCTTCCTAGTCAGGTATATTCCTAGGCGTTGAATATGTGGTGTTGGGTCCATTTCGTTGAGCAAGGAGTAGGTCTTGTCTATTACATATTGGGCTTATGGAAAGTTATCTGTGCTAATTTCAGTCTCTGGTTTTATGCAGCACCCCAAGGCACCTTTCCCCATAAGCAAGCACTAGTTGGTTTTCTAAATTTGAGACCCTTTTCTATTTTGTAATTCAGTTCATGTGTAGTCAAGTTTACATTCCGTGTATTCGTGATATCTTATGATGTTTCTTTTTCTGTGTGACGTAGTTCACGTAGAATCACCGTACCTGCATCCACTCACTATGCCGCTATGGGCCTGATGACACAGATTTCATTGCTGAGTGATATTGCATTGTACGTACGTGCCACAAGTTCTTTATCCATTTTTTGCTTTCTGGGATATTTACCTGATACTGTAGACGAGCTTCTTGTGAACACAGCCGTCTCAAATATTGGGGTGGCTGTCTGTTTTTGATTTTAATTTCCGTAAGCTATAGGACCATAAGTGGAAGTGCCATAGGCTGTGTTGCTTTGTTTCTTTCGTGTTTCAGGAAACACCATACACTTCTCCAGGGTGGCTGCTGGCAATTTACATCCTGCCAATCAGCATAACAAGGCTCCCTGTTCTCCATATCCTGTCCTACCTTTCTGGATTTTACACTTTTTTCAGATGGCCCTTTTGCCAGGGGGGCAGTGAGACTTCATTGTAGTGCAGATTTCATTTACAGGCTTGCTTGGTTGGCCAAAAAGGGCGTATGCGTTTTTTCCTGAATATATTCAGGAAAAAACACATACGCCCTTTTTGGCCAAGTGCATCATTGTCGACGTTCTGCCTCTTTTCCTATGCTTTCAGGGCAATTCCAGTCTACCCCCTGCAATCGTTTTCCTGAAATTCTGCCCCGCTTTCAACTCCCCTTTGCAGGCTTACTTCAATATATTTTTGGAGGATAGCTGTCATTTATAACTCTGCAGGTTTGTGAATTACAGTGCCCCTGAGCTCCTTTCTACAAATCGCTTTCTTGTGAGCTGGGCACAAAACCGCAGGATTGCTTCAGGCCCTAATCTGTTTCCGGCAGGGCACGCTGAGCCTTTGGTTAATTCCTCTTCCTGGTGGGAAATGAGCGTTACATTTGCCCGTGCAGACACCTACAGCTAGTCTCTCATTGGTTCTCCCTATTCCTGTTCATTTTGCACAGAAATTGCAAGCTGTGCCAAAGAGGAGGTTAAAGGCACTGACTCTCCAAGCGGGGAGAGTGTTAGTAAAGCATCTGGAATGGTGAACCCGAGGACCAGGATACGAAAACTGAGATGCATTTTAAATCATTTCCCAATCACATGGTGGACGATACTCTTGGTTTCCCATGCATGTTTTAGCTGGAGGAAGAATCCCTTGAACCTGGAGAGTTGGGACCCATGGAATGGGTACCATGCAGTATGACTTCAAAGGGTCTGCATTTGCTCACCGAAACTCACCAATGCTATCAGCCTGAAGTGTCCAGCCTTATGTCTCAACCAGCTCTGGGTGTAGATGTGGTCAATCCCGGTTGCATCACATGCCCTGAGTGAATTATTTAAGAATTGCTCTCTATTTCACTGTCTTTGTGTTTTGTTTTCGAAATTTATTTTGATAATGGGATTTATCGGATTTTCACTGCTGCCTTTCGGCCGCTGTACACACCCTTGATTCTCTTACGGAGACATATATATCCATGGGTTTTAAGATTCTTCCTAGTCAGGTATATTCCTAGGCGTTGAATATGTGGTGTTGGGTCCATTTCGTTGAGCAAGGAGTAGGTCTTGTCTATTACATATTGGGCTTATGGAAAGTTATCTGTGCTAATTTCAGTCTCTGGTTTTATGCAGCACCCCAAGGCACCTTTCCCCATAAGCAAGCACTAGTTGGTTTTCTAAATTTGAGACCCTTTTCTATTTTGAAATTCAGTTCATGTGTAGTCAAGTTTACATTCCGTGTATTCGTGATATCTTATGATGTTTCTTTTTCTGTGTGACGTAGTTCACGTAGAATCACCGTACCTGCATCCACTCACTATGCCGCTATGGGCCTGATGACACAGATTTCATTGCTGAGTGATATTGCATTGTACGTACGTGCCACAAGTTCTTTATCCATTTTTTGCTTTCTGGGATATTTACCTGATACTGTAGACGAGCTTCTTGTGAACACAGCCATCTCAAATATTGGGGTGGCTGTCTGTTTTTGATTTTAATTTCCGTAAGCTATAGGACCATAAGTGGAAGTGCCATAGACTGTGTTGCTTTGTTTCTTTCGTGTTTCAGGAAACACCATACACTTCTCCAGGGTGGCTGCTGGCAATTTACATCCTGCCAATCAGCATAACAAGGCTCCCTGTTCTCCATATCCTGTCCTACCTTTCTGGATTTTACACTTTTTTCAGATGGCCCTTTTGCCAGGGGGGCAGTGAGACTTCATTGTAGTGCAGATTTCATTTACAGGCTTGCTTGGTTGGCCAAAAAGGGCGTATGCGTTTTTTCCTGAATATATTCAGGAAAAAACACATACGCCCTTTTTGGCCAAGTGCATCATTGTCGACGTTCTGCCTATTTTCCTATGCTTTCAGGGCAATTCCAGTCTACCCCCTGCAATCGTTTTCCTGAAATTCTGCCCCGCTTTCAACTCCCCTTCGCAGGCTTACTTCAATATATTTTTGGAGGATAGCTGTCATTTATAACTCTGCAGGTTTGTGAATTACAGTGCCCCTGAGCTCCTTTCTTCAACTCGCTTTCTTGTGAGCTGGGCACAAAACCGCAGGATTGCTTCAGGCCCTAATCTGTTTCCGGCAGGGCACGCTGAGCCTTTGGTTAATTCCTCTTCCTGGTGGGAAATGAGCGTTACATTTGCCCGTGCAGACACCTACAGCTAGTCTCTCATTGGTTCTCCCTATTCCTGTTCATTTTGCACAGAAATTGCAAGCTGTGCCAAAGAGGAGGTTAAAGGCACTGACTCTCCAAGCGGGGAGAGTGTTAGTAAAGCATCTGGAATGGTGAACCCGAGGACCAGGATACGAAAACTGAGATGCATTTTAAATCATTTCCCAATCACATGGTGGACGATACTCTTGGTTTCCCATGCATGTTTTAGCTGGAGGAAGAATCCCTTGAACCTGGAGAGTTGGGACCCATGGAATGGGTACCATGCAGTATGACTTCAAAGGGTCTGCATTTGCTCACCGAAACTCACCAATGCTATCAGCCTGAAGTGTCCAGCCTTATGTCTCAACCAGCTCTGGGTGTAGATGTGGTCAATCCCGGTTGCATCACATGCCCTGAGTGAATTATTTAAGAATTGCTCTCTATTTCACTGTCTTTGTGTTTTGTTTTCGAAATTTATTTTGATAATGGGATTTATCGGATTTTCACTGCTGCCTTTCGGCCGCTGTACACACCCTTGATTCTCTTACGGAGACATATATATCCATGGGTTTTAAGATTCTTCCTAGTCAGGTATATTCCTAGGCGTTGAATATGTGGTGTTGGGTCCATTTCGTTGAGCAAGGAGTAGGTCTTGTCTATTACATATTGGGCTTATGGAAAGTTATCTGTGCTAATTTCAGTCTCTGGTTTTATGCAGCACCCCAAGGCACCTTTCCCCATAAGCAAGCACTAGTTGGTTTTCTAAATTTGAGACCCTTTTCTATTTTGAAATTCAGTTCATGTGTAGTCAAGTTTACATTCCGTGTATTCGTGATATCTTATGATGTTTCTTTTTCTGTGTGACGTAGTTCACGTAGAATCACCGTACCTGCATCCACTCACTATGCCGCTATGGGCCTGATGACACAGATTTCATTGCTGAGTGATATTGCATTGTACGTACGTGCCACAAGTTCTTTATCCATTTTTTGCTTTCTGGGATATTTACCTGATACTGTAGACGAGCTTCTTGTGAACACAGCCGTCTCAAATATTGGGGTGGCTGTCTGTTTTTGATTTTAATTTCCGTAAGCTATAGGACCATAAGTGGAAGTGCCATAGGCTGTGTTGCTTTGTTTCTTTCGTGTTTCAGGAAACACCATACACTTCTCCAGGGTGGCTGCTGGCAATTTACATCCTGCCAATCAGCATAACAAGGCTCCCTGTTCTCCATATCCTGTCCTACCTTTCTGGATTTTACACTTTTTTCAGATGGCCCTTTTGCCAGGGGGGCAGTGAGACTTCATTGTAGTGCAGATTTCATTTACAGGCTTGCTTGGTTGGCCAAAAAGTGCGTATGCGTTTTTTCCTGAATATATTCAGGAAAAAACACATACGCCCTTTTTGGCCAAGTGCATCATTGTCGACGTTCTGCCTCTTTTCCTATGCTTTCAGGGCAATTCCAGTCTACCCCCTGCAATCGTTTTCCTGAAATTCTGCCCCGCTTTCAACTCCCCTTCGCAGGCTTACTTCAATATATTTTTGGAGGATAGCTGTCATTTATAACTCTGCAGGTTTGTGAATTACAGTGCCCCTGAGCTCCTTTCTTCAACTCGCTTTCTTGTGAGCTGGGCACAAAACCGCAGGATTGCTTCAGGCCCTAATCTGTTTCCGGCAGGGCACGCTGAGCCTTTGGTTAATTCCTCTTCCTGGTGGGCAATGAGCGTTACATTTGCCCGTGCAGACACCTACAGCTAGTCTCTCATTGGTTCTCCCTATTCCTGTTCATTTTGCACAGAAATTGCAAGCTGTGCCAAAGAGGAGGTTAAAGGCACTGACTCTCCAAGCGGGGAGAGTGTTAGTAAAGCATCTGGAATGGTGAACCCGAGGACCAGGATACGAAAACTGAGATGCATTTTAAATCATTTCCCAATCACATGGTGGACGATACTCTTGGTTTCCCATGCATGTTTTAGCTGGAGGAAGAATCCCTTGAACCTGGAGAGTTGGGACCCATGGAATGGGTACCATGCAGTATGACTTCAAAGGGTCTGCATTTGCTCACCGAAACTCACCAATGCTATCAGCCTGAAGTGTCCAGCCTTATGTCTCAACCAGCTCTGGGTGTAGATGTGGTCAATCCCGGTTGCATCACATGCCCTGAGTGAATTATTTAAGAATTGCTCTCTATTTCACTGTCTTTGTGTTTTGTTTTCGAAATTTATTTTGATAATGGGATTTATCGGATTTTCACTGCTGCCTTTCGGCCGCTGTACACACCCTTGATTCTCTTACGGAGACATATATATCCATGGGTTTTAAGATTCTTCCTAGTCAGGTATATTCCTAGGCGTTGAATATGTGGTGTTGGGTCCATTTCGTTGAGCAAGGAGTAGGTCTTGTCTATTACATATTGGGCTTATGGAAAGTTATCTGTGCTAATTTCAGTCTCTGGTTTTATGCAGCACCCCAAGGCACCTTTCCCCATAAGCAAGCACTAGTTGGTTTTCTAAATTTGAGACCCTTTTCTATTTTGAAATTCAGTTCATGTGTAGTCAAGTTTACATTCCGTGTATTCGTGATATCTTATGATGTTTCTTTTTCTGTGTGACGTAGTTCACGTAGAATCACCGTACCTGCATCCACTCACTATGCCGCTATGGGCCTGATGACACAGATTTCATTGCTGAGTGATATTGCATTGTACGTACGTGCCACAAGTTCTTTATCCATTTTTTGCTTTCTGGGATATTTACCTGATACTGTAGACGAGCTTCTTGTGAACACAGCCATCTCAAATATTGGGGTGGCTGTCTGTTTTTGATTTTAATTTCCGTAAGCTATAGGACCATAAGTGGAAGTGCCATAGACTGTGTTGCTTTGTTTCTTTCGTGTTTCAGGAAACACCATACACTTCTCCAGGGTGGCTGCTGGCAATTTACATCCTGCCAATCAGCATAACAAGGCTCCCTGTTCTCCATATCCTGTCCTACCTTTCTGGATTTTACACTTTTTTCAGATGGCCCTTTTGCCAGGGGGGCAGTGAGACTTCATTGTAGTGCAGATTTCATTTACAGGCTTGCTTGGTTGGCCAAAAAGGGCGTATGCGTTTTTTCCTGAATATATTCAGGAAAAAACACATACGCCCTTTTTGGCCAAGTGCATCATTGTCGACGTTCTGCCTCTTTTCCTATGCTTTCAGGGCAATTCCAGTCTACCCCCTGCAATCGTTTTCCTGAAATTCTGCCCCGCTTTCAACTCCCCTTCGCAGGCTTACTTCAATATATTTTTGGAGGATAGCTGTCATTTATAACTCTGCAGGTTTGTGAATTACAGTGCCCCTGAGCTCCTTTCTTCAACTCGCTTTCTTGTGAGCTGGGCACAAAACCGCAGGATTGCTTCAGGCCCTAATCTGTTTCCGGCAGGGCACGCTGAGCCTTTGGTTAATTCCTCTTCCTGGTGGGAAATGAGCGTTACATTTGCCCGTGCAGACACCTACAGCTAGTCTCTCATTGGTTCTCCCTATTCCTGTTCATTTTGCACAGAAATTGCAAGCTGTGCCAAAGAGGAGGTTAAAGGCACTGACTCTCCAAGCGGGGAGAGTGTTAGTAAAGCATCTGGAATGGTGAACCCGAGGACCAGGATACGAAAACTGAGATGCATTTTAAATCATTTCCCAATCACATGGTGGACGATACTCTTGGTTTCCCATGCATGTTTTAGCTGGAGGAAGAATCCCTTGAACCTGGAGAGTTGGGACCCATGGAATGGGTACCATGCAGTATGACTTCAAAGGGTCTGCATTTGCTCACCGAAACTCACCAATGCTATCAGCCTGAAGTGTCCAGCCTTATGTCTCAACCAGCTCTGGGTGTAGATGTGGTCAATCCCGGTTGCATCACATGCCCTGAGTGAATTATTTAAGAATTGCTCTCTATTTCACTGTCTTTGTGTTTTGTTTTCGAAATTTATTTTGATAATGGGATTTATCGGATTTTCACTGCTGCCTTTCGGCCGCTGTACACACCCTTGATTCTCTTACGGAGACATATATATCCATGGGTTTTAAGATTCTTCCTAGTCAGGTATATTCCTAGGCGTTGAATATGTGGTGTTGGGTCCATTTCGTTGAGCAAGGAGTAGGTCTTGTCTATTACATATTGGGCTTATGGAAAGTTATCTGTGCTAATTTCAGTCTCTGGTTTTATGCAGCACCCCAAGGCACCTTTCCCCATAAGCAAGCACTAGTTGGTTTTCTAAATTTGAGACCCTTTTCTATTTTGAAATTCAGTTCATGTGTAGTCAAGTTTACATTCCGTGTATTCGTGATATCTTATGATGTTTCTTTTTCTGTGTGACGTAGTTCACGTAGAATCACCGTACCTGCATCCACTCACTATGCCGCTATGGGCCTGATGACACAGATTTCATTGCTGAGTGATATTGCATTGTACGTACGTGCCACAAGTTCTTTATCCATTTTTTGCTTTCTGGGATATTTACCTGATACTGTAGACGAGCTTCTTGTGAACACAGCCGTCTCAAATATTGGGGTGGCTGTCTGTTTTTGATTTTAATTTCCGTAAGCTATAGGACCATAAGTGGAAGTGCCATAGGCTGTGTTGCTTTGTTTCTTTCGTGTTTCAGGAAACACCATACACTTCTCCAGGGTGGCTGCTGGCAATTTACATCCTGCCAATCAGCATAACAAGGCTCCCTGTTCTCCATATCCTGTCCTACCTTTCTGGATTTTACACTTTTTTCAGATGGCCCTTTTGCCAGGGGGGCAGTGAGACTTCATTGTAGTGCAGATTTCATTTACAGGCTTGCTTGGTTGGCCAAAAAGTGCGTATGCGTTTTTTCCTGAATATATTCAGGAAAAAACACATACGCCCTTTTTGGCCAAGTGCATCATTGTCGACGTTCTGCCTCTTTTCCTATGCTTTCAGGGCAATTCCAGTCTACCCCCTGCAATCGTTTTCCTGAAATTCTGCCCCGCTTTCAACTCCCCTTCGCAGGCTTACTTCAATATATTTTTGGAGGATAGCTGTCATTTATAACTCTGCAGGTTTGTGAATTACAGTGCCCCTGAGCTCCTTTCTTCAACTCGCTTTCTTGTGAGCTGGGCACAAAACCGCAGGATTGCTTCAGGCCCTAATCTGTTTCCGGCAGGGCACGCTGAGCCTTTGGTTAATTCCTCTTCCTGGTGGGCAATGAGCGTTACATTTGCCCGTGCAGACACCTACAGCTAGTCTCTCATTGGTTCTCCCTATTCCTGTTCATTTTGCACAGAAATTGCAAGCTGTGCCAAAGAGGAGGTTAAAGGCACTGACTCTCCAAGCGGGGAGAGTGTTAGTAAAGCATCTGGAATGGTGAACCCGAGGACCAGGATACGAAAACTGAGATGCATTTTAAATCATTTCCCAATCACATGGTGGACGATACTCTTGGTTTCCCATGCATGTTTTAGCTGGAGGAAGAATCCCTTGAACCTGGAGAGTTGGGACCCATGGAATGGGTACCATGCAGTATGACTTCAAAGGGTCTGCATTTGCTCACCGAAACTCACCAATGCTATCAGCCTGAAGTGTCCAGCCTTATGTCTCAACCAGCTCTGGGTGTAGATGTGGTCAATCCCGGTTGCATCACATGCCCTGAGTGAATTATTTAAGAATTGCTCTCTATTTCACTGTCTTTGTGTTTTGTTTTCGAAATTTATTTTGATAATGGGATTTATCGGATTTTCACTGCTGCCTTTCGGCCGCTGTACACACCCTTGATTCTCTTACGGAGACATATATATCCATGGGTTTTAAGATTCTTCCTAGTCAGGTATATTCCTAGGCGTTGAATATGTGGTGTTGGGTCCATTTCGTTGAGCAAGGAGTAGGTCTTGTCTATTACATATTGGGCTTATGGAAAGTTATCTGTGCTAATTTCAGTCTCTGGTTTTATGCAGCACCCCAACGCACCTTTCCCCATAAGCAAGCACTAGTTGGTTTTCTAAATTTGAGACCCTTTTCTATTTTGAAATTCAGTTCATGTGTAGTCAAGTTTACATTCCGTGTATTCGTGATATCTTATGATGTTTCTTTTTCTGTGTGACGTAGTTCACGTAGAATCACCGTACCTGCATCCACTCACTATGCCGCTATGGGCCTGATGACACAGATTTCATTGCTGAGTGATATTGCATTGTACGTACGTGCCACAAGTTCTTTATCCATTTTTTGCTTTCTGGGATATTTACCTGATACTGTAGACGAGCTTCTTGTGAACACAGCCGTCTCAAATATTGGGGTGGCTGTCTGTTTTTGATTTTAATTTCCGTAAGCTATAGGACCATAAGTGGAAGTGCCATAGGCTGTGTTGCTTTGTTTCTTTCGTGTTTCAGGAAACACCATACACTTCTCCAGGGTGGCTGCTGGCAATTTACATCCTGCCAATCAGCATAACAAGGCTCCCTGTTCTCCATATCCTGTCCTACCTTTCTGGATTTTACACTTTTTTCAGATGGCCCTTTTGCCAGGGGGGCAGTGAGACTTCATTGTAGTGCAGATTTCATTTACAGGCTTGCTTGGTTGGCCAAAAAGGGCGTATGCGTTTTTTCCTGAATATATTCAGGAAAAAACACATACGCCCTTTTTGGCCAAGTGCATCATTGTCGACGTTCTGCCTCTTTTCCTATGCTTTCAGGGCAATTCCAGTCTACCCCCTGCAATCGTTTTCCTGAAATTCTGCCCCGCTTTCAACTCCCCTTCGCAGGCTTATTTCAATATATTTTTGGAGGATAGCTGTCATTTATAACTCTGCAGGTTTGTGAATTACAGTGCCCCTGAGCTCCTTTCTTCAACTCGCTTTCTTGTGAGCTGGGCACAAAACCGCAGGATTGCTTCAGGCCCTAATCTGTTTCCGGCAGGGCACGCTGAGCCTTTGGTTAATTCCTCTTCCTGGTGGGAAATGAGCGTTACATTTGCCCGTGCAGACACCTACAGCTAGTCTGTCATTGGTTCTCCCTATTCCTGTTCATCTTGCACAGAAATTGCAAGCTGTGCCAAACAGGAGGTTAAAGGCACTGGCTCTCCAAGCAGGGAGACTCTTAGTAAATCATCTGGAATGGTGAACCCGAGGACCAGGATACGAAAACTGAGATGCATTTTAAATCATTTCCCCATAACACGGTGGACCATACTGTGGGTTTCACATGCATGTTTTAGCTGGAGGAAGAATCCCTTGAACCTGAAGAGTTGGGACCCATGGAATAGGTACCATACAGTATGACTTCAAAGGGTGTGCATTTGCTCACCTAAACTCACCAATGCTATCAGCCTGAAGTGTCCAGCCTTATGTCTCAACCAGCTCTGGGTGTAGATGTGGTCAATCCCGGTTGCATCACATGCCCTGAATGAATTATTTAAGAATTGCTCTCTATTTCACTGTCTTTGTGTTTTGTTTTCGAAATTTATTTTGATAATGGGATTTATCGGATTTTCACTGCTGCCTTTCGGCCGCTGTACACACCCTTGATTCTCTTACGGAGACATATATATCCATGGGTTTTAAGATTCTTCCTAGTCAGGTATATTCCTAGGCGTTGAATATGTGGTGTTGGGTCCATTTCGTTGAGCAAGGAGTAGGTCTTGTCTATTACATATTGGGCTTATGGAAAGTTATCTGTGCTAATTTCAGTCTCTGGTTTTATGCAGCACCCCAAGGCACCTTTCCCCATAAGCAAGCACTAGTTGGTTTTCTAAATTTGAGACCCTTTTCTATTTTGTAATTCAGTTCATGTGTAGTCAAGTTTACATTCCGTGTATTCGTGATATCTTATGATGTTTCTTTTTCTGTGTGATGTAGTTCACGTAGAATCACCGTACCTGCATCCACTCACTATGCCGCTATGGGCCTGATGACACAGATTTCATTGCTGAGTGATATTGCATTGTACGTACGTGCCACAAGTTCTTTATCCATTTTTTGCTTTCTGGGATATTTACCTGATACTGTAGACGAGCTTCTTGTGAACACAGCCGTCTCAAATATTGGGGTGGCTGTCTGTTTTTGATTTTAATTTCCGTAAGCTATAGGACCATAAGTGGAAGTGCCATAGGCTGTGTTGCTTTGTTTCTTTCGTGTTTCAGGAAACACCATACACTTCTCCAGGGTGGCTGCTGGCAATTTACATCCTGCCAATCAGCATAACAAGGCTCCCTGTTCTCCATATCCTGTCCTACCTTTCTGGATTTTACACTTTTTTCAGATGGCCCTCTTGCCCGGGGGGCAGTGAGACTTCATTGTAGTGCAGATTTCCTTTACAGGCTTCCTTGGTTGGCCAAAAAGGGCGTATGCGTTTTTTCCTGAATATATTCAGGAAAAAACGCATACGCCCTTTTTGGCCAAGTGCATCATTGTCGACGTTCTGCCTCTTTTCCTATGCTTTCAGGGCAATTCCAGTCTACCCCCTGCAATCGTTTTCCTGAAATTCTGCCCCGCTTTCAAGTCCCCTTCGCAGGCTTACTTCAATATATTTTTGGAGGATAGCTGTCATTTATAACTCTGCAGGTTTGTGAATTACAGTGCCCCTGAGCTCCTTTCTTCAACTCGCTTTCTTGTGAACTGGGCACAAAACCGCAGGATTGCTTCAGGCCCTAATCTGTTTCGGGCAGGGCATGCTGAGCCTTTGGTAAATTCCTCTTCCTGGTGGGAAATGAGCGTTACATTTGCCCGTGCAGACACCTACAGCTAGTCTCTCATTGGTTCTCCCTATTCCTGTTCATCTTGCACAGAAATTGCAAGCTGTGCCAAACAGGAGGTTAAAGGCACTGACTCTCCAAGCAGGGAGACTGTTAGTAAATCATCTGGAATGGTGAACCCGAGGACCAGGATACGAAAACTGAGATGCATTTTAAATCATTTCCCCATAACACGGTGGACCATACTGTGGGTTTCACATGCATGTTTTAGCTGGAGGAAGAATCCCTTGAACCTGAAGAGTTGGGACCCATGGAATAGGTACCATACAGTATGACTTCAAAGGGTGTGCATTTGCTCACCTAAACTCACCAATGCTATCAGCCTGAAGTGTCCAGCCTTATGTCTCAACCAGCTCTGGGTGTAGATGTGGTCAATCCCGGTTGCATCACATGCCCTGAGTGAATTATTTAAGAATTGCTCTCTATTTCACTGTCTTTGTGTTTTGTTTTCGAAATTTATTTTGATAATGGGATTTATCGGATTTTCACTGCTGCCTTTCGGCCGCTGTACACACCCTTGATTCTCTTACGGAGACATATATATCCATGGGTTTTAAGATTCTTCCTAGTCAGGTATATTCCTAGGCGTTGAATATGTGGTGTTGGGTCCATTTCGTTGAGCAAGGAGTAGGTCTTGTCTATTACATATTGGGCTTATGGAAAGTTATCTGTGCTAATTTCAGTCTCTGGTTTTATGCAGCACCCCAAGGCACCTTTCCCCATAAGCAAGCACTAGTTGGTTTTCTAAATTTGAGACCCTTTTCTATTTTGTAATTCAGTTCATGTGTAGTCAAGTTTACATTCCGTGTATTCGTGATATCTTATGATGTTTCTTTTTCTGTGTGACGTAGTTCACGTAGAATCACCGTACCTGCATCCACTCACTATGCCGCTATGGGCCTGATGACACAGATTTCATTGCTGAGTGATATTGCATTGTACGTACGTGCCACAAGTTCTTTATCCATTTTTTGCTTTCTGGGATATTTACCTGATACTGTAGACGAGCTTCTTGTGAACACAGCCGTCTCAAATATTGGGGTGGCTGTCTGTTTTTGATTTTAATTTCCGTAAGCTATAGGACCATAAGTGGAAGTGCCATAGGCTGTGTTGCTTTGTTTCTTTCGTGTTTCAGGAAACACCATACACTTCTCCAGGGTGGCTGCTGGCAATTTACATCCTGCCAATCAGCATAACAAGGCTCCCTGTTCTCCATATCCTGTCCTACCTTTCTGGATTTTACACTTTTTTCAGATGGCCCTCTTGCCCGGGGGGCAGTGAGACTTCATTGTAGTGCAGATTTCCTTTACAGGCTTGCTTGGTTGGCCAAAAAGGGCAAATGCGTTTTTTCCTGAATATATTCAGGAAAAAACGCATACGCCCTTTTTGGCCAAGTGCATCATTGTCGACGTTCTGCCTCTTTTCCTATGCTTTCAGGGCAATTCCAGTCTACCCCCTGCAATCGTTTTCCTGAAATTCTGCCCCGCTTTCAAGTCCCCTTCGCAGGCTTACTTCAATATATTTTTGGAGGATAGCTGTCATTTATAACTCTGCAGGTTTGTGAATTACAGTGCCCCTGAGCTCCTTTCTTCAACTCGCTTTCTTGTGAACTGGGCACAAAACCGCAGGATTGCTTCAGGCCCTAATCTGTTTCGGGCAGGGCATGCTGAGCCTTTGGTAAATTCCTCTTCCTGGTGGGAATTGAGCGTTACATTTGCCCGTGCAGACACCTACAGCTAGTCTCTCATTGGTTCTCCCTATTCCTGTTCATCTTGCACAGAAATTGCAAGCTGTGCCAAACAGGAGGTTAAAGGCACTGACTCTCCAAGCAGGGAGACTGTTAGTAAATCATCTGGAATGGTGAACCCGAGGACCAGGATACGAAAACTGAGATGCATTTTAAATCATTTCCCCATAACACGGTGGACCATACTGTGGGTTTCACATGCATGTTTTAGCTGGAGGAAGAATCCCTTGAACCTGAAGAGTTGGGACCCATGGAATAGGTACCATACAGTATGACTTCAAAGGGTGTGCATTTGCTCACCTAAACTCACCAATGCTATCATTCTGAAGTGTCCAGCCTTATGTCTCAACCAGCTCTGGGTGTAGATGTGGTCAATCCCGGTTGCATCACATGCCCTGAGTGAATTATTTAAGAATTGCTCTCTATTTCACTGTCTTTGTGTTTTGTTTTCGAAATTTATTTTGATAATGGGATTTATCGGATTTTCACTGCTGCCTTTCGGCCGCTGTACACACCCTTGATTCTCTTACGGAGACATATATATCCATGGGTTTTAAGATTCTTCCTAGTCAGGTATATTCCTAGGCGTTGAATATGTGGTGTTGGGTCCATTTCGTTGAGCAAGGAGTAGGTCTTGTCTATTACATATTGGGCTTATGGAAAGTTATCTGTGCTAATTTCAGTCTCTGGTTTTATGCAGCACCCCAAGGCACCTTTCCCCATAAGCAAGCACTAGTTGGTTTTCTAAATTTGAGACCCTTTTCTATTTTGTAATTCAGTTCATGTGTAGTCAAGTTTTCATTCCGTGTATTCGTGATATCTTATGATGTTTCTTTTTCTGTGTGACGTAGTTCACGTAGAATCACCGTACCTGCATCCACTCACTATGCCGCTATGGGCCTGATGACACAGATTTCATTGCTGACTGATATTGCATTGTACGTACGTGCCACAAGTTCTTTATCCATTTTTTGCTTTCTGGGATATTTACCTGATACTGTAGACGAGCTTCTTGTGAACACAGCCGTCTCAAATATTGGGGTGGCTGTCTGTTTTTGATTTTAATTTCCGTAAGCTATAGGACCATAAGTGGAAGTGCCATAGGCTGTGTTGCTTTGTTTCTTTCGTGTTTCAGGAAACACCATACACTTCTCCAGGGTGGCTGCTGGCAATTTACATCCTGCCAATCAGCATAACAAGGCTCCCTGTTCTCCATATCCTGTCCTACCTTTCTGGATTTTACACTTTTTTCAGATGGCCCTTTTGCCAGGGGGGCAGTGAGACTTCATTGTAGTGCAGATTTCATTTACAGGCTTGCTTGGTTGGCCAAAAAGGGCGTATGCGTTTTTTCCTGAATATATTCAGGAAAAAACGCATACGCCCTTTTTGGCCAAGTGCATCATTGTCGACGTTCTGCCTCTTTTCCTATGCTTTCAGGGCAATTCCAGTCTACCCCCTGCAATCGTTTTCCTGAAATTCTGCCCCGCTTTCAAGTCCCCTTCACAGGCTTACTTCAATATATTTTTGGAGGAAAGCTGTCATTTATAACTCTGCAGGTTTGTGAATTACAGTGCCCCTGAGCTCCTTTCTTCAACTCGCTTTCTTGTGAGCTGGGCACAAAACCACAGGATTGCTTCAGGCCCTAATCTGTTTCCAGCAGGGCACACTGAGCCTTTGTTTAATTCCTCTTCCTGGTGGGCAATGAGCGTTACATTTGCCCGTGCAGACACCTACAGCTAGTCTCTCATTGGTTCTCCCTATTCCTGTTCATTTTGCACAGAAATTGCAAGCTGTGCCAAAGAGGAGGTTAAAGGCACTGACTCTCCAAGCGGGGAGAGTGTTAGTAAAGCATCTGGAATGGTGAACCCGAGGACCAGGATACGAAAACTGAGATGCATTTTAAATCATTTCCCAATCACATGGTGGACGATACTCTTGGTTTCCCATGCATGTTTTAGCTGGAGGAAGAATCCCTTGAACCTGGAGAGTTGGGACCCATGGAATGGGTACCATGCAGTATGACTTCAAAGGGTCTGCATTTGCTCACCGAAACTCACCAATGCTATCAGCCTGAAGTGTCCAGCCTTATGTCTCAACCAGCTCTGGGTGTAGATGTGTTAAATCCCGGTTGCATCACATGCCCTGAGTGAATTATTTAAGAATTGCTCTCTATTTCACTGTCTTTATGATTTTTTTTTGAAATTTATTTTGATAATGGGATTTATCGGATTTTCACTGCTGCGTTTATGCCGCTGTACACACGCTTGATTCTCTTACGGAGACATATATATCCATGGGTTTTAAGATTCTTCCTAGTCAGGTATATTCCTAGGCGTTGAATATGTGGTGTTGGGTCCATTTCGTTGAGCAAGGAGTAGGTCTTGTCTATTACATATTTGGCTTATGGAAAGTTATCTGTGCTAATTTCAGTCTCTGGTTTTATGAAGCACCCCAACGCACCTTTCCCCATAAGCAAGCACTAGTTGGTTTTCTAAATTTGAGACCCTGTTCTGTTTTGTAATTCAGTTCATGTGTAGTCAAGTTTACATTCCGTGTATTAGTGATATCTTATGATGTTTCTTTTTCTGTGTGACGTAGTTCACGTAGAATCACCGTACCTGCATCCACTCACTATGCCGCTACGGGCCTGATGACACAGATTTCATTGCTGAGTGATATTGCATTGTACGTACATGCCACAACTTCTTTATCCATATTTTGCTTTCTGGGATATTTACCTGTTACTGTAGACGAGCTTCTTGTGAACACAGCCGTCCCAAATATTGGGGTGGCTGTCTGTTTTTGATTTTAATTTCCGTAAGCTATAGGACCATAAGTGGAAGTGCCATAGACTGTGTTGCTTTGTTTCTTATGTGTTTCAGGAAACACCATACACTTCTCCAGGCTGGCTGCTGGCAATTTACATCCTGCCAATCAGCATAACAAGGCTCCCTGTTCTCCATATCCTGTCCTACCTTTCTGGATTTTACACTTTTTTCAGATGGCCCTCTTGCCCGGGGGGCAGTGAGACTTCATTGTAGTGCAGATTTCCTTTACAGGCTTGCTTGGTTGGCCAAAAAGGGCGTATGCGTTTTTTCCTGAATATATTCAGGAAAAAACGCATACGCCCTTTTTGGCCAAGTGCATCATTGTCGACGTTCTGCCTCTTTTCCTATGCTTTCAGGGCAATTCCAGTCTACCCCCTGCAATCGTTTTCCTGAAATTCTGCCCCGCTTTCAAGTCCCCTTCGCAGGCTTACTTCAATATATTTTTGGAGGATAGCTGTCATTTATAACTCTGCAGGTTTGTGAATTACAGTGCCCCTGAGCTCCTTTCTTCAACTCGCTTTCTTGTGAACTGGGCACAAAACCACAGGATTGCTTCAGGCCCTAATCTGTTTCGGGCAGGGCATGCTGAGCCTTTGGTAAATTCCTCTTCCTGGTGGGAAATGAGCGTTACATTTGCCCGTGCAGACACCTACAGCTAGTCTCTCACTGGTTCTCCCTATTCCTGTTCATCTTGCACAGAAATTGCAAGCTGTGCCAAACAGGAGGTTAAAGGCACTGACTCTCCAAGCAGGGAGACTGTTAGTAAATCATCTGGAATGGTGAACCCGAGGACCAGGATACGAAAACTGAGATGCATTTTAAATCATTTCCCCATAACACGGTGGACCATACTGTGGGTTTCACATGCATGTTTTAGCTGGAGGAAGAATCCCTTGAACCTGAAGAGTTGGGACCCATGGAATAGGTACCATACAGTATGACTTCAAAGGGTGTGCATTTGCTCACCTAAACTCACCAATGCCATCAGCCTGAAGTGTCCAGCCTTATGTCTCAACCAGCTCTGGGTGTAGATGTGGTCAATCCCGGTTGCATCACATGCCCTGAGTGAATTATTTAAGAATTGCTCTCTATTTCACTGTCTTTGTGTTTTGTTTTCGAAATTTATTTTGATAATGGGATTTATCGGATTTTCACTGCTGCCTTTCGGCCGCTGTACACACCCTTGATTCTCTTACGGAGACATATATATCCATGGGTTTTAAGATTCTTCCTAGTCAGGTATATTCCTAGGCGTTGAATATGTGGTGTTGGGTCCATTTCGTTGAGCAAGGAGTAGGTCTTGTCTATTACATATTGGGCTTATGGAAAGTTATCTGTGCTAATTTCAGTCTCTGGTTTTATGCAGCACCCCAAGGCACCTTTCCCCATAAGCAAGCACTAGTTGGTTTTCTAAATTTGAGACCCTTTTCTATTTTGTAATTCAGTTCATGTGTAGTCAAGTTTACATTCCGTGTATTCGTGATATCTTATGATGTTTCTTTTTCTGTGTGACGTAGTTCACGTAGAATCACCGTACCTGCATCCACTCACTATGCCGCTACGGGCCTGATGACACAGATTTCATTGCTGAGTGATATTGCATTGTACGTACGTGCCACAAGTTCTTTATCCATTTTTTGCTTTCTGGGATATTTACCTGATACTGTAGACGAGATTCTTGTGAACACAGCCGTCTCAAATATTGGGGTGGCTGTCTGTTTTTGATTTTAATTTCCGTAAGCTATAGGACCATAAGTGGAAGTGCCATAGGCTGTGTTGCTTTGTTTCTTTCGTGTTTCAGGAAACACCATACACTTCTCCAGGGTGGCTGCTGGCAATTTACATCCTGCCAATCAGCATAACAAGGCTCCCTGTTCTCCATATCCTGTCCTACCTTTCTGGATTTTACACTTTTTTCAGATGGCCCTTTTGCCAGGGGGGCAGTGAGACTTCATTGTAGTGCAGATTTCCTTTACAGGCTTGCTTGGTTGGCCAAAAAGGGCGTATGCGTTTTTTCCTGAATATATTCAGGAAAAAACGCATACGCCCTTTTTGGCCAAGTGCCTCATTGTCGACGTTCTGCCTCTTTTCCTATGCTTTCAGGGCAATTCCAGTCTACCCCCTGCAATCGTTTTCCTGAAATTCTGCCCCGCTTTCAAGTCCCCTTCGCAGGCTTACTTCAATATATTTTTGGAGGATAGCTGTCATTTATAACTCTGCAGGTTTGTGAATTACAGTGCCCCTGAGCTCCTTTCTTCAACTCGCTTTCTTGTGAGCTGGGCACAAAACCGCAGGATTGCTTCAGGCCCTAATCTGTTTCCGGCAGGGCACGCTGAGCCTTTGGTTAATTCCTCTTCCTGGTGGGAAATGAGCGTTACATTTGCCCGTGCAGACACCTACAGCTAGTCTCTCATTGGTTCTCCCTATTCCTGTTCATTTTGCACAGAAATTGCAAGCTGTGCCAAAGAGGAGGTTAAAGGCACTGACTCTCCAAGCGGGGAGAGTGTTAGTAAAGCATCTGGAATGGTGAACCCGAGGACCAGGATACGAAAACTGAGATGCATTTTAAATCATTTCCCAATCACATGGTGGACGATACTCTTGGTTTCCCATGCATGTTTTAGCTGGAGGAAGAATCCCTTGAACCTGGAGAGTTGGGACCCATGGAATGGGTACCATGCAGTATGACTTCAAAGGGTCTGCATTTGCTCACCGAAACTCACCAATGCTATCAGCCTGAAGTGTCCAGCCTTATGTCTCAACCAGCTCTGGGTGTAGATGTGTTAAATCCCGGTTGCATCACATGCCCTGAGTGAATTATTTAAGAATTGCTCTCTATTTCACTGTCTTTATGATTTTTTTTTGAAATTTATTTTGATAATGGGATTTATCGGATTTTCACTGCTGCGTTTATGCCGCTGTACACACGCTTGATTCTCTTACGGAGACATATATATCCATGGGTTTTAAGATTCTTCCTAGTCAGGTATATTCCTAGGCGTTGAATATGTGGTGTTGGGTCCATTTCGTTGAGCAAGGAGTAGGTCTTGTCTATTACATATTTGGCTTATGGAAAGTTATCTGTGCTAATTTCAGTCTCTGGTTTTATGAAGCACCCCAACGCACCTTTCCCCATAAGCAAGCACTAGTTGGTTTTCTAAATTTGAGACCCTGTTCTGTTTTGTAATTCAGTTCATGTGTAGTCAAGTTTACATTCCGTGTATTAGTGATATCTTATGATGTTTCTTTTTCTGTGTGACGTAGTTCACGTAGAATCACCGTACCTGCATCCACTCACTATGCCGCTACGGGCCTGATGACACAGATTTCATTGCTGAGTGATATTGCATTGTACGTACGTGCCACAACTTCTTTATCCATATTTTGCTTTCTGGGATATTTACCTGTTACTGTAGACGAGCTTCTTGTGAACACAGCCGTCCCAAATATTGGGGTGGCTGTCTGTTTTTGATTTTAATTTCCGTAAGCTATAGGACCATAAGTGGAAGTGCCATAGACTGTGTTGCTTTGTTTCTTATGTGTTTCAGGAAACACCATACACTTCTCCAGGCTGGCTGCTGGCAATTTACATCCTGCCAATCAGCATAACAAGGCTCCCTGTTCTCCATATCCTGTCCTACCTTTCTGGATTTTACACTTTTTTCAGATGGCCCTCTTGCCCGGGGGGCAGTGAGACTTCATTGTAGTGCAGATTTCCTTTACAGGCTTGCTTGGTTGGCCAAAAAGGGCGTATGCGTTTTTTCCTGAATATATTCAGGAAAAAACGCATACGCCCTTTTTGGCCAAGTGCATCATTGTCGACGTTCTGCCTCTTTTCCTATGCTTTCAGGGCAATTCCAGTCTACCCCCTGCAATCGTTTTCCTGAAATTCTGCCCCGCTTTCAAGTCCCCTTCGCAGGCTTACTTCAATATATTTTTGGAGGATAGCTGTCATTTATAACTCTGCAGGTTTGTGAATTACAGTGCCCCTGAGCTCCTTTCTTCAACTCGCTTTCTTGTGAACTGGGCACAAAACCGCAGGATTGCTTCAGGCCCTAATCTGTTTCGGGCAGGGCATGCTGAGCCTTTGGTAAATTCCTCTTCCTGGTGGGAAATGAGCGTTACATTTGCCCGTGCAGACACCTACAGCTAGTCTCTCATTGGTTCTCCCTATTCCTGTTCATCTTGCACAGAAATTGCAAGCTGTGCCAAACAGGAGGTTAAAGGCACTGACTCTCCAAGCAGGGAGACTGTTAGTAAATCATCTGGAATGGTGAACCCGAGGACCAGGATACGAAAACTGAGATGCATTTTAAATCATTTCCCCATAACACGGTGGACCATACTGTGGGTTTCACATGCATGTTTTAGCTGGAGGAAGAATCCCTTGAACCTGAAGAGTTGGGACCCATGGAATAGGTACCATACAGTATGACTTCAAAGGGTGTGCATTTGCTCACCTAAACTCACCAATGCTATCAGCCTGAAGTGTCCAGCCTTATGTCTCAACCAGCTCTGGGTGTAGATGTGGTCAATCCCGGTTGCATCACATGCCCTGAGTGAATTATTTAAGAATTGCTCTCTATTTCACTGTCTTTGTGTTTTGTTTTCGAAATTTATTTTGATAATGGGATTTATCGGATTTTCACTGCTGCCTTTCGGCCGCTGTACACACCCTTGATTCTCTTACGGAGACATATATATCCATGGGTTTTAAGATTCTTCCTAGTCAGGTATATTCCTAGGCGTTGAATATGTGGTGTTGGGTCCATTTCGTTGAGCAAGGAGTAGGTCTTGTCTATTACATATTGGGCTTATGGAAAGTTATCTGTGCTAATTTCAGTCTCTGGTTTTATGCAGCACCCCAAGGCACCTTTCCCCATAAGCAAGCACTAGTTGGTTTTCTAAATTTGAGACCCTTTTCTATTTTGTAATTCAGTTCATGTGTAGTCAAGTTTACATTCCGTGTATTCGTGATATCTTATGATGATTCTTTTTCTGTGTGACGTAGTTCACGTAGAATCACCGTACCTGCATCCACTCACTATGCCGCTATGGGCCTGATGACACAGATTTCATTGCTGAGTGATATTGCATTGTACGTACGTGCCACAAGTTCTTTATCCATTTTTTGCTTTCTGGGATATTTACCTGATACTGTAGACGAGCTTCTTGTGAACACAGCCGTCTCAAATATTGGGGTGGCTGTCGGTTTTTGATTTTAATTTCCGTAAGCTATAGGACCATAAGTGGAAGTGCCATAGGCTGTGTTGCTTTGTTTCTTTCGTGTTTCAGGAAACACCATACACTTCTCCAGGGTGGCTGCTGGCAATTTACATCCTGCCAATCAGCATAACAAGGCTCCCTGTTCTCCATATCCTGTCCTACCTTTCTGGATTTTACACTTTTTTCAGATGGCCCTTTTGCCAGGGGGGCAGTGAGACTTCATTGTAGTGCAGATTTCATTTACAGGCTTGCTTGGTTGGCCAAAAAGGGCGTATGCGTTTTTTCCTGAATATATTCAGGAAAAAACGCATACGCCCTTTTTGGCCAAGTGCATCATTGTCGACGTTCTGCCTCTTTTCCTATGCTTTCAGGGCAATTCCAGTCTACCCCCTGCAATCGTTTTCCTGAAATTCTGCCCCGCTTTCAAGTCCCCTTCGCAGGCTTACTTCAATATATTTTTGGAGGAAAGCTGTCATTTATAACTCTGCAGGTTTGTGAATTACAGTGCCCCTGAGCTCCTTTCTTCAACTCGCTTTCTTATGAGCTGGGCACAAAACCGCAGGATTGCTTCAGGCCCTAATCTGTTTCCAGCAGGGCACACTGAGCCTTTGTTTAATTCCTCTTCCTGGTGGGCAATGAGCGTTACATTTGCCCGTGCAGACACCTACAGCTAGTCTCTCATTGGTTCTCCCTATTCCTGTTCATTTTGCACAGAAATTGCAAGCTGTGCCAAAGAGGAGGTGTTAAAGGCACTGACTCTCCAAGCGGGGAGAGTGTTAGTAAAGCATCTGGAATGGTGAACCCGAGGACCAGGATACGAAAACTGAGATGCATTTTAAATCATTTCCCAATCACATGGTGGACGATACTCTTGGTTTCCCATGCATGTTTTAGCTGGAGGAAGAATCCCTTGAACCTGGAGAGTTGGGACCCATGGAATGGGTACCATGCAGTATGACTTCAAAGGGTCTGCATTTGCTCACCGAAACTCACCAATGCTATCAGCCTGAAGTGTCCAGCCTTATGTCTCAACCAGCTCTGGGTGTAGATGTGTTAAATCCCGGTTGCATCACATGCCCTGAGTGAATTATTTAAGAATTGCTCTCTATTTCACTGTCTTTATGATTTTTTTTTGAAATTTATTTTGATAATGGGATTTATCGGATTTTCACTGCTGCGTTTATGCCGCTGTACACACGCTTGATTCTCTTACGGAGACATATATATCCATGGGTTTTAAGATTCTTCCTAGTCAGGTATATTCCTAGGCGTTGAATATGTGGTGTTGGGTCCATTTCGTTGAGCAAGGAGTAGGTCTTGTCTATTACATATTTGGCTTATGGAAAGTTATCTGTGCTAATTTCAGTCTCTGGTTTTATGAAGCACCCCAACGCACCTTTCCCCATAAGCAAGCACTAGTTGGTTTTCTAAATTTGAGACCCTGTTCTGTTTTGTAATTCAGTTCATGTGTAGTCAAGTTTACATTCCGTGTATTAGTGATATCTTATGATGTTTCTTTTTCTGTGTGACGTAGTTCACGTAGAATCACCGTACCTGCATCCACTCACTATGCCGCTACGGGCCTGATGACACAGATTTCATTGCTGAGTGATATTGCATTGTACGTACGTGCCACAACTTCTTTATCCATATTTTGCTTTCTGGGATATTTACCTGTTACTGTAGACGAGCTTCTTGTGAACACAGCCGTCCCAAATATTGGGGTGGCTGTCTGTTTTTGATTTTAATTTCCGTAAGCTATAGGACCATAAGTGGAAGTGCCATAGACTGTGTTGCTTTGTTTCTTATGTGTTTCAGGAAACACCATACACTTCTCCAGGCTGGCTGCTGGCAATTTACATCCTGCCAATCAGCATAACAAGGCTCCCTGTTCTCCATATCCTGTCCTACCTTTCTGGATTTTACACTTTTTTCAGATGGCCCTCTTGCCCGGGGGGCAGTGAGACTTCATTGTAGTGCAGATTTCCTTTACAGGCTTGCTTGGTTGGCCAAAAAGGGCGTATGCGTTTTTTCCTGAATATATTCAGGAAAAAACGCATACGCCCTTTTTGGCCAAGTGCATCATTGTCGACGTTCTGCCTCTTTTCCTATGCTTTCAGGGCAATTCCAGTCTACCCCCTGCAATCGTTTTCCTGAAATTCTGCCCCGCTTTCAAGTCCCCTTCGCAGGCTTACTTCAATATATTTTTGGAGGATAGCTGTCATTTATAACTCTGCAGGTTTGTGAATTACAGTGCCCCTGAGCTCCTTTCTTCAACTCGCTTTCTTGTGAACTGGGCACAAAACCGCAGGATTGCTTCAGGCCCTAATCTGTTTCGGGCAGGGCATGCTGAGCCTTTGGTAAATTCCTCTTCCTGGTGGGAAATGAGCGTTACATTTGCCCGTGCAGACACCTACAGCTAGCCTCTCATTGGTTCTCCCTATTCCTGTTCATCTTGCACAGAAATTGCAAGCTGTGCCAAACAGGAGGTTAAAGGCACTGACTCTCCAAGCAGGGAGACTGTTAGTAAATCATCTGGAATGGTGAACCCGAGGACCAGGATACGAAAACTGAGATGCATTTTAAATCATTTCCCCATAACACGGTGGACCATACTGTGGGTTTCACATGCATGTTTTAGCTGGAGGAAGAATCCCTTGAACCTGAAGAGTTGGGACCCATGGAATAGGTACCATACAGTATGACTTCAAAGGGTGTGCATTTGCTCACCTAAACTCACCAATGCTATCAGCCTGAAGTGTCCAGCCTTATGTCTCAACCAGCTCTGGGTGTAGATGTGGTCAATCCCGGTTGCATCACATGCCCTGAGTGAATTATTTAAGAATTGCTCTCTATTTCACTGTCTTTGTGTTTTGTTTTCGAAATTTATTTTGATAATGGGATTTATCGGATTTTCACTGCTGCCTTTCGGCCGCTGTACACACCCTTGATTCTCTTACGGAGACATATATATCCATGGGTTTTAAGATTCTTCCTAGTCAGGTATATTCCTAGGCGTTGAATATGTGGTGTTGGGTCCATTTCGTTGAGCAAACAGTAGGTCTTGTCTATTACATATTGGGCTTATGGAAAGTTATCTGTGCTAATTTCAGTCTCTGGTTTTATGCAGCACCCCAAGGCACCTTTCCCCATAAGCAAGCACTAGTTGGTTTTCTAAATTTGAGACCCTTTTCTATTTTGTAATTCAGTTCATGTGTAGTCAAGTTTACATTCCGTGTATTCGTGATATCTTATGATGATTCTTTTTCTGTGTGACGTAGTTCACGTAGAATCACCGTACCTGCATCCACTCACTATGCCGCTATGGGCCTGATGACACAGATTTCATTGCTGAGTGATATTGCATTGTACGTACGTGCCACAAGTTCTTTATCCATTTTTTGCTTTCTGGGATATTTACCTGATACTGTAGACGAGCTTCTTGTGAACACAGCCGTCTCAAATATTGGGGTGGCTGTCGGTTTTTGATTTTAATTTCCGTAAGCTATAGGACCATAAGTGGAAGTGCCATAGGCTGTGTTGCTTTGTTTCTTTCGTGTTTCAGGAAACACCATACACTTCTCCAGGGTGGCTGCTGGCAATTTACATCCTGCCAATCAGCATAACAAGGCTCCCTGTTCTCCATATCCTGTCCTACCTTTCTGGATTTTACACTTTTTTCAGATGGCCCTTTTGCCAGGGGGGCAGTGAGACTTCATTGTAGTGCAGATTTCATTTACAGGCTTGCTTGGTTGGCCAAAAAGGGCGTATGCGTTTTTTCCTGAATATATTCAGGAAAAAACGCATACGCCCTTTTTGGCCAAGTGCATCATTGTCGACGTTCTGCCTCTTTTCCTATGCTTTCAGGGCAATTCCAGTCTACCCCCTGCAATCGTTTTCCTGAAATTCTGCCCCGCTTTCAAGTCCCCTTCGCAGGCTTACTTCAATATATTTTTGGAGGAAAGCTGTCATTTATAACTCTGCAGGTTTGTGAATTACAGTGCCCCTGAGCTCCTTTCTTCAACTCGCTTTCTTGTGAGCTGGGCACAAAACCGCAGGATTGCTTCAGGCCCTAATCTGTTTCCAGCAGGGCACACTGAGCCTTTGTTTAATTCCTCTTCCTGGTGGGCAATGAGCGTTACATTTGCCCGTGCAGACACCTACAGCTAGTCTCTCATTGGTTCTCCCTATTCCTGTTCATTTTGCACAGAAATTGCAAGCTGTGCCAAAGAGGAGGTGTTAAAGGCACTGACTCTCCAAGCGGGGAGAGTGTTAGTAAAGCATCTGGAATGGTGAACCCGAGGACCAGGATACGAAAACTGAGATGCATTTTAAATCATTTCCCAATCACATGGTGGACGATACTCTTGGTTTCCCATGCATGTTTTAGCTGGAGGAAGAATCCCTTGAACCTGGAGAGTTGGGACCCATGGAATGGGTACCATGCAGTATGACTTCAAAGGGTCTGCATTTGCTCACCGAAACTCACCAATGCTATCAGCCTGAAGTGTCCAGCCTTATGTCTCAACCAGCTCTGGGTGTAGATGTGTTAAATCCCGGTTGCATCACATGCCCTGAGTGAATTATTTAAGAATTGCTCTCTATTTCACTGTCTTTATGATTTTTTTTTGAAATTTATTTTGATAATGGGATTTATCGGATTTTCACTGCTGCGTTTATGCCGCTGTACACACGCTTGATTCTCTTACGGAGACATATATATCCATGGGTTTTAAGATTCTTCCTAGTCAGGTATATTCCTAGGCGTTGAATATGTGGTGTTGGGTCCATTTCGTTGAGCAAGGAGTAGGTCTTGTCTATTACATATTTGGCTTATGGAAAGTTATCTGTGCTAATTTCAGTCTCTGGTTTTATGAAGCACCCCAACGCACCTTTCCCCATAAGCAAGCACTAGTTGGTTTTCTAAATTTGAGACCCTGTTCTGTTTTGTAATTCAGTTCATGTGTAGTCAAGTTTACATTCCGTGTATTAGTGATATCTTATGATGTTTCTTTTTCTGTGTGACGTAGTTCACGTAGAATCACCGTACCTGCATCCACTCACTATGCCGCTACGGGCCTGATGACACAGATTTCATTGCTGAGTGATATTGCATTGTACGTACGTGCCACAACTTCTTTATCCATATTTTGCTTTCTGGGATATTTACCTGTTACTGTAGACGAGCTTCTTGTGAACACAGCCGTCCCAAATATTGGGGTGGCTGTCTGTTTTTGATTTTAATTTCCGTAAGCTATAGGACCATAAGTGGAAGTGCCATAGACTGTGTTGCTTTGTTTCTTATGTGTTTCAGGAAACACCATACACTTCTCCAGGCTGGCTGCTGGCAATTTACATCCTGCCAATCAGCATAACAAGGCTCCCTGTTCTCCATATCCTGTCCTACCTTTCTGGATTTTACACTTTTTTCAGATGGCCCTCTTGCCCGGGGGGCAGTGAGACTTCATTGTAGTGCAGATTTCCTTTACAGGCTTGCTTGGTTGGCCAAAAAGGGCGTATGCGTTTTTTCCTGAATATATTCAGGAAAAAACGCATACGCCCTTTTTGGCCAAGTGCATCATTGTCGACGTTCTGCCTCTTTTCCTATGCTTTCAGGGCAATTCCAGTCTACCGCCTGCAATCGTTTTCCTGAAATTCTGCCCCGCTTTCAAGTCCCCTTCGCAGGCTTACTTCAATATATTTTTGGAGGATAGCTGTCATTTATAACTCTGCAGGTTTGTGAATTACAGTGCCCCTGAGCTCCTTTCTTCAACTCGCTTTCTTGTGAACTGGGCACAAAACCGCAGGATTGCTTCAGGCCCTAATCTGTTTCGGGCAGGGCATGCTGAGCCTTTGGTAAATTCCTCTTCCTGGTGGGAAATGAGCGTTACATTTGCCCGTGCAGACACCTACAGCTAGCCTCTCATTGGTTCTCCCTATTCCTGTTCATCTTGCACAGAAATTGCAAGCTGTGCCAAACAGGAGGTTAAAGGCACTGACTCTCCAAGCAGGGAGACTGTTAGTAAATCATCTGGAATGGTGAACCCGAGGACCAGGATACGAAAACTGAGATGCATTTTAAATCATTTCCCCATAACACGGTGGACCATACTGTGGGTTTCACATGCATGTTTTAGCTGGAGGAAGAATCCCTTGAACCTGAAGAGTTGGGACCCATGGAATAGGTACCATACAGTATGACTTCAAAGGGTGTGCATTTGCTCACCTAAACTCACCAATGCTATCAGCCTGAAGTGTCCAGCCTTATGTCTCAACCAGCTCTGGGTGTAGATGTGGTCAATCCCGGTTGCATCACATGCCCTGAGTGAATTATTTAAGAATTGCTCTCTATTTCACTGTCTTTGTGTTTTGTTTTCGAAATTTATTTTGATAATGGGATTTATCGGATTTTCACTGCTGCCTTTCGGCCGCTGTACACACCCTTGATTCTCTTACGGAGACATATATATCCATGGGTTTTAAGATTCTTCCTAGTCAGGTATATTCCTAGGCGTTGAATATGTGGTGTTGGGTCCATTTCGTTGAGCAAACAGTAGGTCTTGTCTATTACATATTGGGCTTATGGAAAGTTATCTGTGCTAATTTCAGTCTCTGGTTTTATGCAGCACCCCAAGGCACCTTTCCCCATAAGCAAGCACTAGTTGGTTTTCTAAATTTGAGACCCTTTTCTATTTTGTAATTCAGTTCATGTGTAGTCAAGTTTACATTCCGTGTATTCGTGATATCTTATGATGATTCTTTTTCTGTGTGACGTAGTTCACGTAGAATCACCGTACCTGCATCCACTCACTATGCCGCTATGGGCCTGATGACACAGATTTCATTGCTGAGTGATATTGCATTGTACGTACGTGCCACAAGTTCTTTATCCATTTTTTGCTTTCTGGGATATTTACCTGATACTGTAGACGAGCTTCTTGTGAACACAGCCGTCTCAAATATTGGGGTGGCTGTCTGTTTTTGATTTTAATTTCCGTAAGCTATAGGACCATAAGTGGAAGTGCCATAGGCTGTGTTGCTTTGTTTCTTTCGTGTTTCAGGAAACACCATACACTTCTCCAGGGTGGCTGCTGGCAATTTACATCCTGCCAATCAGCATAACAAGGCTCCCTGTTCTCCATATCCTGTCCTACCTTTCTGGATTTTACACTTTTTTCAGATGGCCCTTTTGCCCGGGGGGCAGTGAGACTTCATTGTAGTGCAGATTTCATTTACAGGCTTGCTTGGTTGGCCAAAAAGGGCGTATGCGTTTTTTCCTGAATATATTCAGGAAAAAACGCATACGCCCTTTTTGGCCAAGTGCATCATTGTCGACGTTCTGCCTCTTTTCCTATGCTTTCAGGGCAATTCCAGTCTACCCCCTGCAATCGTTTTCCTGAAATTCTGCCCCGCTTTCAAGTCCCCTTCGCAGGCTTACTTCAATATATTTTTGGAGGAAAGCTGTCATTTATAACTCTGCAGGTTTGTGAATTACAGTGCCCCTGAGCTCCTTTCTTCAACTCGCTTTCTTGTGAGCTGGGCACAAAACCGCAGGATTGCTTCAGGCCCTAATCTGTTTCCAGCAGGGCACACTGAGCCTTTGTTTAATTCCTCTTCCTGGTGGGCAATGAGCGTTACATTTGCCCGTGCAGACACCTACAGCTAGTCTCTCATTGGTTCTCCCTATTCCTGTTCATTTTGCACAGAAATTGCAAGCTGTGCCAAAGAGGAGGTTAAAGGCACTGACTCTCCAAGCGGGGAGAGTGTTAGTAAAGCATCTGGAATGGTGAACCCGAGGACCAGGATACGAAAACTGAGATGCATTTTAAATCATTTCCCAATCACATGGTGGACGATACTCTTGGTTTCCCATGCATGTTTTAGCTGGAGGAAGAATCCCTTGAACCTGGAGAGTTGGGACCCATGGAATGGGTACCATGCAGTATGACTTCAAAGGGTCTGCATTTGCTCACCGAAACTCACCAATGCTATCAGCCTGAAGTGTCCAGCCTTATGTCTCAACCAGCTCTGGGTGTAGATGTGTTAAATCCCGGTTGCATCACATGCCCTGAGTGAATTATTTAAGAATTGCTCTCTATTTCACTGTCTTTATGATTTTTTTTTGAAATTTATTTTGATAATGGGATTTATCGGATTTTCACTGCTGCGTTTATGCCGCTGTACACACGCTTGATTCTCTTACGGAGACATATATATCCATGGGTTTTAAGATTCTTCCTAGTCAGGTATATTCCTAGGCGTTGAATATGTGGTGTTGGGTCCATTTCGTTGAGCAAGGAGTAGGTCTTGTCTATTACATATTTGGCTTATGGAAAGTTATCTGTGCTAATTTCAGTCTCTGGTTTTATGAAGCACCCCAACGCACCTTTCCCCATAAGCAAGCACTAGTTGGTTTTCTAAATTTGAGACCCTGTTCTGTTTTGTAATTCAGTTCATGTGTAGTCAAGTTTACATTCCGTGTATTAGTGATATCTTATGATGTTTCTTTTTCTGTGTGACGTAGTTCACGTAGAATCACCGTACCTGCATCCACTCACTATGCCGCTACGGGCCTGATGACACAGATTTCATTGCTGAGTGATATTGCATTGTACGTACGTGCCACAACTTCTTTATCCATATTTTGCTTTCTGGGATATTTACCTGTTACTGTAGACGAGCTTCTTGTGAACACAGCCGTCCCAAATATTGGGGTGGCTGTCTGTTTTTGATTTTAATTTCCGTAAGCTATAGGACCATAAGTGGAAGTGCCATAGACTGTGTTGCTTTGTTTCTTATGTGTTTCAGGAAACACCATACACTTCTCCAGGCTGGCTGCTGGCAATTTACATCCTGCCAATCAGCATAACAAGGCTCCCTGTTCTCCATATCCTGTCCTACCTTTCTGGATTTTACACTTTTTTCAGATGGCCCTCTTGCCCGGGGGGCAGTGAGACTTCATTGTAGTGCAGATTTCCTTTACAGGCTTGCTTGGTTGGCCAAAAAGGGCGTATGCGTTTTTTCCTGAATATATTCAGGAAAAAACGCATACGCCCTTTTTGGCCAAGTGCATCATTGTCGACGTTCTGCCTCTTTTCCTATGCTTTCAGGGCAATTCCAGTCTACCCCCTGCAATCGTTTTCCTGAAATTCTGCCCCGCTTTCAAGTCCCCTTCGCAGGCTTACTTCAATATATTTTTGGAGGATAGCTGTCATTTATAACTCTGCAGGTTTGTGAATTACAGTGCCCCTGAGCTCCTTTCTTCAACTCGCTTTCTTGTGAACTGGGCACAAAACCGCAGGATTGCTTCAGGCCCTAATCTGTTTCGGGCAGGGCATGCTGAGCCTTTGGTAAATTCCTCTTCCTGGTGGGAAATGAGCGTTACATTTGCCCGTGCAGACACCTACAGCTAGTCTCTCATTGGTTCTCCCTATTCCTGTTCATCTTGCACAGAAATTGCAAGCTGTGCCAAACAGGAGGTTAAAGGCACTGACTCTCCAAGCAGGGAGACTCTTAGTAAATCATCTGGAATGGTGAACCCGAGGACCAGGATACGAAAACTGAGATGCATTTTAAATCATTTCCCCATAACACGGTGGACCATACTGTGGGTTTCACATGCATGTTTTAGCTGGAGGAAGAATCCCTTGAACCTGAAGAGTTGGGACCCATGGAATAGGTACCATACAGTATGACTTCAAAGGGTGTGCATTTGCTCACCTAAACTCACCAATGCTATCAGCCTGAAGTGTCCAGCCTTATGTCTCAACCAGCTCTGGGTGTAGATGTGGTCAATCCCGGTTGCATCACATGCCCTGAGTGAATTATTTAAGAATTGCTCTCTATTTCACTGTCTTTGTGTTTTGTTTTCGAAATTTATTTTGATAATGGGATTTATCGGATTTTCACTGCTGCCTTTCGGCCGCTGTACACACCCTTGATTCTCTTACGGAGACATATATATCCATGGGTTTTAAGATTCTTCCTAGTCAGGTATATTCCTAGGCGTTGAATATGTGGTGTTGGGTCCATTTCGTTGAGCAAGGAGTAGGTCTTGTCTATTACATATTGGGCTTATGGAAAGTTATCTGTGCTAATTTCAGTCTCTGGTTTTATGCAGCACCCCAAGGCACCTTTCCCCATAAGCAAGCACTAGTTGGTTTTCTAAATTTGAGACCCTTTTCTATTTTGTAATTCAGTTCATGTGTAGTCAAGTTTACATTCCGTGTATTCGTGATATCTTATGATGTTTCTTTTTCTGTGTGACGTAGTTCATGTAGAATCACCGTACCTGCATCCACTCACTATGCCGCTATGGGCCTGATGACACAGATTTCATTGCTGAGTGATATTGCATTGTACGTACGTGCCACAAGTTCTTTATCCATTTTTTGCTTTCTGGGATATTTACCTGATACTGTAGACGAGCTTCTTGTGAACACAGCCGTCTCAAATATTGGGGTGGCTGTCTGTTTTTGATTTTAATTTCCGTAAGCTATAGGACCATAAGTGGAAGTGCCATAGGCTGTGTTGCTTTGTTTCTTTCGTGTTTCAGGAAACACCATACACTTCTCCAGGGTGGCTGCTGGCAATTTACATCCTGCCAATCAGCATAACAAGGCTCCCTGTTCTCCATATCCTGTCCTACCTTTCTGGATTTTACACTTTTTTCAGATGGCCCTTTTGCCAGGGGGGCAGTGAGACTTCATTGTAGTGCAGATTTCATTTACAGGCTTGCTTGGTTGGCCAAAAAGGGCGTATGCGTTTTTTCCTGAATATATTCAGGAAAAAACGCATACGCCCTTTTTGGCCAAGTGCATCATTGTCGATGTTCTGCCTCTTTTCCTATGCTTTCAGGGCAATTCCAGTCTACCCCCTGCAATCGTTTTCCTGAAATTCTGCCCCGCTTTCAACTCCCCTTCGCAGGCTTACTTCAATATATTTTTGGAGGATAGCTGTCATTTATAACTCTGCAGGTTTGTGAATTACAGTGCCCCTGAGCTCCTTTCTTCAACTCGCTTTCTTGTGAGCTGGGCACAAAACCGCAGGATTGCTTCAGGCCCTAATCTGTTTCCGGCAGGGCACGCTGAGCCTTTGTTTAATTCCTCTTCCTGGTGGGCAATGAGCGTTACATTTGCCCGTGCAGACACCTACAGCTAGTCTCTCATTGGTTCTCCCTATTCCTGTTCATTTTGCACAGAAATTGCAAGCTGTGCCAAAGAGGAGGTTAAAGGCACTGACTCTCCAAGCGGGGAGAGTGTTAGTAAAGCATCTGGAATGGTGAACCCGAGGACCAGGATACGAAAACTGAGATGCATTTTAAATCATTTCCCAATCACATGGTGGACGATACTCTTGGTTTCCCATGCATGTTTTAGCTGGAGGAAGAATCCCTTGAACCTGGAGAGTTGGGACCCATGGAATGGGTACCATGCAGTATGACTTCAAAGGGTCTGCATTTGCTCACCGAAACTCACCAATGCTATCAGCCTGAAGTGTCCAGCCTTATGTCTCAACCAGCTCTGGGTGTAGATGTGTTAAATCCCGGTTGCATCACATGCCCTGAGTGAATTATTTAAGAATTGCTCTCTATTTCACTGTCTTTATGATTTTTTTTTGAAATTTATTTTGATAATGGGATTTATCGGATTTTCACTGCTGCGTTTATGCCGCTGTACACACGCTTGATTCTCTTACGGAGACATATATATCCATGGGTTTTAAGATTCTTCCTAGTCAGGTATATTCCTAGGCGTTGAATATGTGGTGTTGGGTCCATTTCGTTGAGCAAGGAGTAGGTCTTGTCTATTACATATTTGGCTTATGGAAAGTTATCTGTGCTAATTTCAGTCTCTGGTTTTATGAAGCACCCCAACGCACCTTTCCCCATAAGCAAGCACTAGTTGGTTTTCTAAATTTGAGACCCTGTTCTGTTTTGTAATTCAGTTCATGTGTAGTCAAGTTTACATTCCGTGTATTAGTGATATCTTATGATGTTTCTTTTTCTGTGTGACGTAGTTCACGTAGAATCACCGTACCTGCATCCACTCACTATGCCGCTACGGGCCTGATGACACAGATTTCATTGCTGAGTGATATTGCATTGTACGTACGTGCCACAACTTCTTTATCCATATTTTGCTTTCTGGGATATTTACCTGTTACTGTAGACGAGCTTCTTGTGAACACAGCCGTCCCAAATATTGGGGTGGCTGTCTGTTTTTGATTTTAATTTCCGTAAGCTATAGGACCATAAGTGGAAGTGCCATAGACTGTGTTGCTTTGTTTCTTATGTGTTTCAGGAAACACCATACACTTCTCCAGGCTGGCTGCTGGCAATTTACATCCTGCCAATCAGCATAACAAGGCTCCCTGTTCTCCATATCCTGTCCTACCTTTCTGGATTTTACACTTTTTTCAGATGGCCCTCTTGCCCGGGGGGCAGTGAGACTTCATTGTAGTGCAGATTTCCTTTACAGGCTTGCTTGGTTGGCCAAAAAGGGCGTATGCGTTTTTTCCTGAATATATTCAGGAAAAAACGCATACGCCCTTTTTGGCCAAGTGCATCATTGTCGACGTTCTGCCTCTTTTCCTATGCTTTCAGGGCAATTCCAGTCTACCCCCTGCAATCGTTTTCCTGAAATTCTGCCCCGCTTTCAAGTCCCCTTCGCAGGCTTACTTCAATATATTTTTGGAGGATAGCTGTCATTTATAACTCTGCAGGTTTGTGAATTACAGTGCCCCTGAGCTCCTTTCTTCAACTCGCTTTCTTGTGAACTGGGCACAAAACCGCAGGATTGCTTCAGGCCCTAATCTGTTTCGGGCAGGGCATGCTGAGCCTTTGGTAAATTCCTCTTCCTGGTGGGAAATGAGCGTTCCATTTGCCCGTGCAGACACCTACAGCTAGTCTCTCATTGGTTCTCCCTATTCCTGTTCATCTTGCACAGAAATTGCAAGCTGTGCCAAACAGGAGGTTAAAGGCACTGACTCTCCAAGCAGGGAGACTGTTAGTAAATCATCTGGAATGGTGAACCCGAGGACCAGGATACGAAAACTGAGATGCATTTTAAATCATTTCCCCATAACACGGTGGACCATACTGTGGGTTTCACATGCATGTTTTAGCTGGAGGAAGAATCCCTTGAACCTGAAGAGTTGGGACCCGTGGAATAGGTACCATACAGTATGACTTCAAAGGGTGTGCATTTGCTCACCTAAACTCACCAATGCTATCAGCCTGAAGTGTCCAGCCTTATGTCTCAACCAGCTCTGGGTGTAGATGTGGTCAATCCCGGTTGCATCACATGCCCTGAGTGAATTATTTAAGAATTGCTCTCTATTTCACTGTCTTTGTGTTTTGTTTTCGAAATTTATTTTGATAATGGGATTTATCGGATTTTCACTGCTGCCTTTCGGCCGCTGTACACACCCTTGATTCTCTTACGGAGACATATATATCCATGGGTTTTAAGATTCTTCCTAGTCAGGTATATTCCTAGGCGTTGAATATGTGGTGTTGGGTCCATTTCGTTGAGCAAGGAGTAGGTCTTGTCTATTACATATTGGGCTTATGGAAAGTTATCTGTGCTAATTTCAGTCTCTGGTTTTATGCAGCACCCCAAGGCACCTTTCCCCATAAGCAAGCACTAGTTGGTTTTCTAAATTTGAGACCCTTTTCTATTTTGTAATTCAGTTCATGTGTAGTCAAGTTTACATTCCGTGTATTCATGATATCTTATGATGTTTCTTTTTCTGTGTGACGTAGTTCACGTAGAATCACCGTACCTGCATCCACTCACTATGCCGCTATGGGCCTGATGACACAGATTTCATTGCTGAGTGATATTGCATTGTACGTACGTGTCACAAGTTCTTTATCCATTTTTTGCTTTCTGGGATATTTACCTGATACTGTAGACGAGCTTCTTGTGAACACAGCCGTCTCAAATATTGGGGTGGCTGTCTGTTTTTGATTTTAATTTCCGTAAGCTATAGGACCATAAGTGGAAGTGCCATAGGCTGTGTTGCTTTCTTTCTTTCGTGTTTCAGGAAACACCATACACTTCTCCAGGCTGGCTGCTGGCAATTTACATCCTGCCAATCAGCATAACAAGGCTCCCTGTTCTCCATATCCTGTCCTACCTTTCTGGATTTTACACTTTTTTCAGATGGCCCTTTTGCCAGGGGGGCAGTGAGACTTCATTGTAGTGCAGATTTCATTTACAGGCTTGCTTGGTTGGCCAAAAAGGGCGTATGCGTTTTTTCCTGAATATATTCAGGAAAAAACACATACGCCATTTTTGGCCAAGTGCATCATTGTCGACGTTCTGCCTCTTTTCCTATGCTTTCAGGGCAATTCCAGTCTACCCCCTGCAATCGTTTTCCTGAAATTCTGCCCCGCTTTCAAGTCCCCTTCGCAGGCTTACTTCAATATATTTTTGGAGGAAAGCTGTCATTTATAACTCTGCAGGTTTGTGAATTACAGTGCCCCTGAGCTCCTTTCTTCAACTCGCTTTCTTGTGAGCTGGGCACAAAACCGCAGGATTGCTTCAGGCCCTAATCTGTTTCCAGCAGGGCACACTGAGCCTTTGTTTAATTCCTCTTCCTGGTGGGCAATGAGCGTTACATTTGCCCGTGCAGACACCTACAGCTAGTCTCTCATTGGTTCTCCCTATTCCTGTTCATTTTGCACAGAAATTGCAAGCTGTGCCAAAGAGGAGGTTAAAGGCACTGACTCTCCAAGCGGGGAGAGTGTTAGTAAAGCATCTGGAATGGTGAACCCGAGGACCAGGATACGAAAACTGAGATGCATTTTAAATCATTTCCCAATCACATGGTGGACGATACTCTTGGTTTCCCATGCATGTTTTAGCTGGAGGAAGAATCCCTTGAACCTGGAGAGTTGGGACCCATGGAATGGGTACCATGCAGTATGACTTCAAAGGGTCTGCATTTGCTCACCGAAACTCACCAATGCTATCAGCCTGAAGTGTCCAGCCTTATGTCTCAACCAGCTCTGGGTGTAGATGTGTTAAATCCCGGTTGCATCACATGCCCTGAGTGAATTATTTAAGAATTGCTCTCTATTTCACTGTCTTTATGATTTTTTTTTGAAATTTATTTTGATAATGGGATTTATCGGATTTTCACTGCTGCGTTTATGCCGCTGTACACACGCTTGATTCTCTTACGGAGACATATATATCCATGGGTTTTAAGATTCTTCCTAGTCAGGTATATTCCTAGGCGTTGAATATGTGGTGTTGGGTCCATTTCGTTGAGCAAGGAGTAGGTCTTGTCTATTACATATTTGGCTTATGGAAAGTTATCTGTGCTAATTTCAGTCTCTGGTTTTATGAAGCACCCCAACGCACCTTTCCCCATAAGCAAGCACTAGTTGGTTTTCTAAATTTGAGACCCTGTTCTGTTTTGTAATTCAGTTCATGTGTAGTCAAGTTTACATTCCGTGTATTAGTGATATCTTATGATGTTTCTTTTTCTGTGTGACGTAGTTCACGTAGAATCACCGTACCTGCATCCACTCACTATGCCGCTACGGGCCTGATGACACAGATTTCATTGCTGAGTGATATTGCATTGTACGTACGTGCCACAACTTCTTTATCCATATTTTGCTTTCTGGGATATTTACCTGTTACTGTAGACGAGCTTCTTGTGAACACAGCCGTCCCAAATATTGGGGTGGCTGTCTGTTTTTGATTTTAATTTCCGTAAGCTATAGGACCCTAAGTGGAAGTGCCATAGGCTGTGTTGCTTTGTTTCTTTCGTGTTTCAGGAAACACCATACACTTCTCCAGGCTGGCTGCTGGCAATTTACATCCTGCCAATCAGCATAACAAGGCTCCCTGTTCTCCATATCCTGTCCTACCTTTCTGGACTTTACACTTTTTTCAGATGGCCCTTTTGCCAGGGGGGCAGTGAGACTTCATTGTAGTGCAGATTTCCTTTACAGGCTTGCTTGGTTGGCCAAAAAGGGCGTATGTGTTTTTTCCTGAATATATTCAGGAAAAAACGCATACGCCCTTTTTGGCCAAGTGCATCATTGTCGACGTTCTGCCTCTTTTCCTATGCTTTCAGGGCAATTCCAGTCTACCCCCTGCAATCGTTTTCCTGAAATTCTGCCCCGCTTTCAAGTCCCCTTCGCAGGCTTACTTCAATATATTTTTGGAGGATAGCTGTCATTTATAACTCTGCAGGTTTGTGAATTACAGTGCCCCTGAGCTCCTTTCTTCAACTCGCTTTCTTGTGAACTGGGCACAAAACCGCAGGATTGCTTCAGGCCCTAATCTGTTTCGGGCAGGGCATGCTGAGCCTTTGGTAAATTCCTCTTCCTGGTGGGAAATGAGCGTTCCATTTGCCCGTGCAGACACCTACAGCTAGTCTCTCATTGGTTCTCCCTATTCCTGTTCATCTTGCACAGAAATTGCAAGCTGTGCCAAACAGGAGGTTAAAGGCACTGACTCTCCAAGCAGGGAGACTGTTAGTAAATCATCTGGAATGGTGAACCCGAGGACCAGGATACGAAAACTGAGATGCATTTTAAATCATTTCCCCATAACACGGTGGACCATACTGTGGGTTTCACATGCATGTTTTAGCTGGAGGAAGAATCCCTTGAACCTGAAGAGTTGGGACCCATGGAATAGGTACCATACAGTATGACTTCAAAGGGTGTGCATTTGCTCACCTAAACTCACCAATGCTATCAGCCTGAAGTGTCCAGCCTTATGTCTCAACCAGCTCTGGGTGTAGATGTGGTCAATCCCGGTTGCATCACATGCCCTGAGTGAATTATTTAAGAATTGCTCTCTATTTCACTGTCTTTGTGTTTTGTTTTCGAAATTTATTTTGATAATGGGATTTATCGGATTTTCACTGCTGCCTTTCGGCCGCTGTACACACCCTTGATTCTCTTACGGAGACATATATATCCATGGGTTTTAAGATTCTTCCTAGTCAGGTATATTCCTAGGCGTTGAATATGTGGTGTTGGGTCCATTTCGTTGAGCAAGGAGTAGGTCTTGTCTATTACATATTGGGCTTATGGAAAGTTATCTGTGCTAATTTCAGTCTCTGGTTTTATGCAGCACCCCAAGGCACCTTTCCCCATAAGCAAGCACTAGTTGGTTTTCTAAATTTGAGACCCTTTTCTATTTTGTAATTCAGTTCATGTGTAGTCAAGTTTACATTCCGTGTATTCATGATATCTTATGATGTTTCTTTTTCTGTGTGACGTAGTTCACGTAGAATCACCGTACCTGCATCCACTCACTATGCCGCTATGGGCCTGATGACACAGATTTCATTGCTGAGTGATATTGCATTGTACGTACGTGCCACAAGTTCTTTATCCATTTTTTGCTTTCTGGGATATTTACCTGATACTGTAGACGAGCTTCTTGTGAACACAGCCGTCTCAAATATTGGGGTGGCTGTCTGTTTTTGATTTTAATTTCCGTAAGCTATAGGACCATAAGTGGAAGTGCCATAGGCTGTGTTGCTTTCTTTCTTTCGTGTTTCAGGAAACACCATACACTTCTCCAGGCTGGCTGCTGGCAATTTACATCCTGCCAATCAGCATAACAAGGCTCCCTGTTCTCCATATCCTGTCCTACCTTTCTGGATTTTACACTTTTTTCAGATGGCCCTTTTGCCAGGGGGGCAGTGAGACTTCATTGTAGTGCAGATTTCATTTACAGGCTTGCTTGGTTGGCCAAAAAGGGCGTATGCGTTTTTTCCTGAATATATTCAGGAAAAAACGCATACGCCCTTTTTGGCCAAGTGCATCATTGTCGACGTTCTGCCTCTTTTCCTATGCTTTCAGGGCAATTCCAGTCTACCCCCTGCAATCGTTTTCCTGAAATTCTGCCCCGCTTTCAAGTCCCCTTCGCAGGCTTACTTCAATATATTTTTGGAGGAAAGCTGTCATTTATAACTCTGCAGGTTTGTGAATTACAGTGCCCCTGAGCTCCTTTCTTCAACTCGCTTTCTTGTGAGCTGGGCACAAAACCGCAGGATTGCTTCAGGCCCTAATCTGTTTCCAGCAGGGCACACTGAGCCTTTGTTTAATTCCTCTTCCTGGTGGGCAATGAGCGTTACATTTGCCCGTGCAGACACCTACAGCTAGTCTCTCATTGGTTCTCCCTATTCCTGTTCATTTTGCACAGAAATTGCAAGCTGTGCCAAAGAGGAGGTTAAAGGCACTGACTCTCCAAGCGGGGAGAGTGTTAGTAAAGCATCTGGAATGGTGAACCCGAGGACCATGATACGAAAACTGAGATGCATTTTAAATCATTTCCCAATCACATGGTGGACGATACTCTTGGTTTCCCATGCATGTTTTAGCTGGAGGAAGAATCCCTTGAACCTGGAGAGTTGGGACCCATGGAATGGGTACCATGCAGTATGACTTCAAAGGGTCTGCATTTGCTCACCGAAACTCACCAATGCTATCAGCCTGAAGTGTCCAGCCTTATGTCTCAACCAGCTCTGGGTGTAGATGTGTTAAATCCCGGTTGCATCACATGCCCTGAGTGAATTATTTAAGAATTGCTCTCTATTTCACTGTCTTTATGATTTTTTTTTGAAATTTATTTTGATAATGGGATTTATCGGATTTTCACTGCTGCGTTTATGCCGCTGTACACACGCTTGATTCTCTTACGGAGACATATATATCCATGGGTTTTAAGATTCTTCCTAGTCAGGTATATTCCTAGGCGTTGAATATGTGGTGTTGGGTCCATTTCGTTGAGCAAGGAGTAGGTCTTGTCTATTACATATTTGGCTTATGGAAAGTTATCTGTGCTAATTTCAGTCTCTGGTTTTATGAAGCACCCCAACGCACCTTTCCCCATAAGCAAGCACTAGTTGGTTTTCTAAATTTGAGACCCTGTTCTGTTTTGTAATTCAGTTCATGTGTAGTCAAGTTTACATTCCGTGTATTAGTGATATCTTATGATGTTTCTTTTTCTGTGTGACGTAGTTCACGTAGAATCACCGTACCTGCATCCACTCACTATGCCGCTACAGGCCTGATGACACAGATTTCATTGCTGAGTGATATTGCATTGTACGTACGTGCCACAACTTCTTTATCCATATTTTGCTTTCTGGGATATTTACCTGTTACTGTAGACGAGCTTCTTGTGAACACAGCCGTCCCAAATATTGGGGTGGCTGTCTGTTTTTGATTTTAATTTCCGTAAGCTATAGGACCATAAGTGGAAGTGCCATAGACTGTGTTGCTTTGTTTCTTATGTGTTTCAGGAAACACCATACACTTCTCCAGGCTGGCTGCTGGCAATTTACATCCTGCCAATCAGCATAACAAGGCTCCCTGTTCTCCATATCCTGTCCTACCTTTCTGGATTTTACACTTTTTTCAGATGGCCCTCTTGCCCGGGGGGCAGTGAGACTTCATTGTAGTGCAGATTTCCTTTACAGGCTTGCTTGGTTGGCCAAAAAGGGCGTATGCGTTTTTTCCTGAATATATTCAGGAAAAAACGCATACGCCCTTTTTGGCCAAGTGCATCATTGTCGACGTTCTGCCTCTTTTCCTATGCTCTCAGGGCAATTCCAGTCTACCCCCTGCAATCGTTTTCCTGAAATTCTGCCCCGCTTTCAAGTCCCCTTCGCAGGCTTACTTCAATATATTTTTGGAGGATAGCTGTCATTTATAACTCTGCAGGTTTGTGAATTACAGTGCCCCTGAGCTCTTTTCTTCAACTCGCTTTCTTGTGAACTGGGCACAAAACCTCAGGATTGCTTCAGGCCCTAATCTGTTTCGGGCAGGGCATGCTGAGCCTTTGGTAAATTCCTCTTCCTGGTGGGAAATGAGCGTTACATTTGCCCGTGCAGACACCTACAGCTAGTCTCTCATTGGTTCTCCCTATTCCTGTTCATCTTGCACAGAAATTGCAAGCTGTGCCAAACAGGAGGTTAAAGGCACTGACTCTCCAAGCAGGGAGACTGTTAGTAAATCATCTGGAATGGTGAACCCGAGGACCAGGATACGAAAACTGAGATGCATTTTAAATCATTTCCCCATAACACGGTGGACCATACTGTGGGTTTCACATGCATGTTTTAGCTGGAGGAAGAATCCCTTGAACCTGAAGAGTTGGGACCCATGGAATAGGTACCATACAGTATGACTTCAAAGGGTGTGCATTTGCTCACCTAAACTCACCAATGCTATCAGCCTGAAGTGTCCAGCCTTATGTCTCAACCAGCTCTGGGTGTAGATGTGGTCAATCCCGGTTGCATCACATGCCCTGAGTGAATTATTTAAGAATTGCTCTCTATTTCACTGTCTTTGTGTTTTGTTTTCGAAATTTATTTTGATAATGGGATTTATCGGATTTTCACTGCTGCCTTTCGGCCGCTGTACACACCCTTGATTCTCTTACGGAGACATATATATCCATGGGTTTTAAGATTCTTCCTAGTCAGGTATATTCCTAGGCGTTGAATATGTGGTGTTGGGTCCATTTCGTTGAGCAAGGAGTAGGTCTTGTCTATTACATATTGGGCTTATGGAAAGTTATCTGTGCTAATTTCAGTCTCTGGTTTTATGCAGCACCCCAAGGCACCTTTCCCCATAAGCAAGCACTAGTTGGTTTTCTAAATTTGAGACCCTTTTCTATTTTGTAATTCAGTTCATGTGTAGTCAAGTTTACATTCCGTGTATTCGTGATATCTTATGATGTTTCTTTTTCTGTGTGACGTAGTTCACGTAGAATCACCGTACCTGCATCCACTCATTATGCCGCTATGGGCCTGATGACACAGATTTCATTGCTGAGTGATATTGCATTGTACGTACGTGCCACAAGTTCTTTATCCATTTTTTGCTTTCTGGGATATTTACCTGATACTGTAGACGAGCTTCTTGTGAACACAGCCGTCTCAAATATTGGGGTGGCTGTCTATTTTTGGTTTTAATTTCCGTAAGCTATAGGACCATAAGTGGAAGTGCCATAGGCTGTGTTGCTTTGTTTCTTTCGTGTTTCAGGAAACACCATACACTTCTCCAGGGTGGCTGCTGGCAATTTACATCCTGCCAATCAGCATAACAAGGCTCCCTGTTCTCCATATCCTGTCCTAACTTTCTGGATTTTACACTTTTTTCAGATGGCCCTTTTGCCCGGTGGGCAGTGAGACTTCATTTTTGTGCAGATTTCCTTTACAGGCTTGCTTGGTTTGCCAAAAAGGGCGTATGCGTTTTTTCCTGAATATATTCAGGAAAAAACGCATACACCATTTTTGGCCAAGTGCATCATTGTCGACGTTGTGCCTCTTTTCCTATGCTTTCAGTGCAATTCCAGTCTACCCCCTGCAATCGTTTTCCTGAAATTCTGCCCCGCTTTCAAGTCCCCTTCGCAGGCTTACTTCAATATATTTTTGGAGGATAGCTGTCAATTATAACTCTGCAGGTTTGTGAATTACAGTGCCCCTGAGCTCCGTTCTTCAACTCGCTTTCTTGTGAGCTGGGCACAAAACCGCAGGATTGCTTCAGGCCCTAATCTGTTTCCAGCAGGGCACACTGAGCCTTTGTTTAATTCCTCTTCCTGGTGGGCAATGAGGGTTACATTTGCCCGTGCAGACACCTAGAGGTAGTTTCTCATTGGTTCTCCCTATTCCTGTTCATCTTGCACAGAAATTGCAAGCAGTGCCAAACAGGAGGTTAAAGGCACTGACTCTCCAAGCGGGGAGACTGTTAGTAAAGCATCTGGAATGGTGAACCCGAGGACCAGGATACGAAAACTGAGATGCATTTTAAATCGTTTCCCAATCACACGGTGGACGATACTCTGGGTTTCCCATGCATGTTTTAGCTGGAGGAAGAATCCCTTGAACCTGGAGAGTTGGGACCCATGGAATGGGTACCATGCAGTGTGACTTCAAAGGGTCTGCATTTGCTCACCGAAACTCACCAATGTTATCAGCCTGAAGTGTCCAGCCTTATGTCTCAACCAGCTCTGGGTGTAGATGTGGTCAATCCCGGTTGCATCACATGCCCTGAGTGAATTATTTAAGAATTGCTCTCTATTTCACTGTCTTTGTGTTTTGTTTGTGAAATTTATTTTGAAAGTGCGATTTATCGGATTTTCACTGCTGCGTTTATGCCGCTGTACACACGCTTGATTCTCTTACGGAGACATATAAATCCATGGGTTTTAAGATTCTTCCTAGTCAGGTATATTCCTAGGCGTTGAATATGTGGTGTTGAGTCCATTTCGTTGAGCAAGGAGTAGGTCTTGTCTATTACATATTTGGCTTATGGAATGTTATCTGTGCTAATTTCAGTCTCTGGTTTTATGCAGCACCCCAAGGCACCTTTCCCCATAAGCAAGCACTAGTTGGTTTTCTAAATTTGAGACCCTGTTCTGTTTTGTAATTCAGTTCATGTGTAGTCAAGTTTACATTCCGTGTATTAGTGATATCTTATGATGTTTCTTTTTATGTGTGACGTAGTTCACGTAGAATCACCGTACCTGTATCCACTCACTATGCCGCTACGTGCCTGATGACACAGATTTCATTGCTGAGTGATACTGCATTGCACGTACGTGCCACAACTTCTTTATCCATTTTTTGCTTTCTGGGATATTTACCTGATACTGTAGACGAGCTTCTTGTGAACACAGCCGTCCCAAATATTGGGGTGGCTGTCTGTTTTTGATTTTAATTTCCGTAAGCTATAGGACCATAAGTGGAAGTGCCATAGACTGTGTTGCTTTGTTTCTTATGTGTTTCAGGAAACACCATACACTTCTCCAGGCTGGCTGCTGGCAATTTACATCCTGCCAATCAGCATAACAAGGCTCCCTGTTCTCCATATCCTGTCCTACCTTTCTGGATTTTACACTTTTTTCAGATGGCCCTCTTGCCCGGCGGGGGGGCAGTGAGACTTCATTGTAGTGCAGATTTCCTTTACAGGCTTGCTTGGTTGGCCAAAAAGGGCGTATGCGTTTTTTCCTGAATATATTCAGGAAAAAACGCATATGCCCTTTTTGGCCAAGTGCATCATTGTCGACGTTCTGCCTCTTTTCCTATGCTTTCAGGGCAATTCCAGTCTACCCCCTGCAATCGTTTTCCTGAAATTCTGCCCCGCTTTCAAGTCCCCTTCGCAGGCTTACTTCAATATATTTTTGGAGGATAGCTGTCATTTATAACTCTGCAGGTTTGTGAATTACAGTGCCCCTGAGCTCCTTTCTTCAACTCGCTTTCTTGTGAACTGGGCACAAAACCGCAGGATTGCTTCAGGCCCTAATCTGTTTCGGGCAGGGCATGCTGAGCCTTTGGTAAATTCCTCTTCCTGGTGGGAAATGAGCGTTACATTTGCCCGTGCAGACACCTACAGCTAGTCTCTAATTGGTTCTCCCTATTCCTGTTCATCTTGCACAGAAATTGCAAGCTGTGCCAAACAGGAGGTTAAAGGCAGTGACTCTCCAAGCAGGGAGACTGTTAGTAAATCATCTGGAATGGTGAACCCGAGGACCAGGATACGAAAACTGAGATGCATTTTAAATCATTTCCCCATAACACGGTGGACCATACTGTGGGTTTCACATGCATGTTTTAGCTGGAGGAAGAATCCCTTGAACCTGAAGAGTTGGGACCCATGGAATAGGTACCATACAGTATGACTTCAAAGGGTGTGCATTTGCTCACCGAAACTCACCAATGCTATCAGCCTGAAGTGTCCAGCCTTATGTCTCAACCAGCTCTGGGTGTAGATGTGGTCAATCCCGGTTGCATCACATGCCCTGAGTGACTTATTTAAGAATTGCTCTCTATTTCACTGTCTTTGTGTTTTGTTTTCGAAATTTATTTTGATAATGGGATTTATCGGATTTTCACTGCTGCCTTTCGGCCGCTGTACACACGTTTGATTCTCTTACAGAGACATATATATCCATGGGTTTTAAGATTCTTCCTAGTCAGGTATATTCCTAGGCGTTGAATATGTGGTGTTGGGTCCATTTCGTTGAGCAAGGAGTAGGTCTTGTCTATTACATATTGGGCTTATGGAAAGTTATCTGTGCTAATTTCAGTCTCTGGTTTTATGCAGCACCCCAAGGCACCTTTCCCCATAAGCAAGCACTAGTTGGTTTTCTAAATTTGAGACCCTTTTCTATTTTGTAATTCAGTTCATGTGTAGTCAAGTTTACATTCCGTGTATTCGTGATATCTTATGATGTTTCTTTTTCTGTGTGACGTAGTTCACGTAGAATCACCGTACCTGCATCCACTCACTATGCCGCTATGCGCCTGATGACACAGATTTCATTGCTGAGTGATATTGCATTGTACGTACGTGCCACAAGTTCTTTATCCATTTTTTGCTTTCTGGGATATTTACCTGATACTGTAGACGAGCTTCTTGTGAACACAGCCGTCTCAAATATTGGGGTGGCTGTCTGTTTTTGATTTTAATTTCCGTAAGCTATAGGACCATAAGTGGAAGTGCCATAGGCTGTGTTGCTTTGTTTCTTTCGTGTTTCAGGAAACACCATACACTTCTCCAGGGTGGCTGCTGGCAATTTACATCCTGCCAATCAGCATAACAAGGCTCCCTGTTCTCCATATCCTGTCCTACCTTTCTGGATTTTACACTTTTTTCAGATGGCCCTTTTGCCAGGGGGGCAGTGAGACTTCATTGTAGTGCAGATTTCATTTACAGGCTTGCTTGGTTGGCCAAAAAGGGCGTATGCGTTTTTTCCTGAATATATTCAGGAAAAAACACATACGCCCTTTTTGGCCAAGTGCATCATTGTCGACGTTCTGCCTCTTTTCCTATGCTTTCAGGGCAATTCCAGTTTACCCCCTGCAATCGTTTTCCTGAAATTCTGCCCCGCTTTCAACTCCCCTTCGCAGGCTTACTTCAATATATTTTTGGAGGATAGCTGTCATTTATAACTCTGCAGGTTTGTGAATTACAGTGCCCCTGAGCTCCTTTCTTCAACTCGCTTTCTTGTGAGCTGGGCACAAAACCGCAGGATTGCTTCAGGCCCTAATCTGTTTCCGGCAGGGCACGCTGAGCCTTTGGTTAATTCCTCTTCCTGGTGGGCAATGAGCGTTACATTTGCCCGTGCAGACACCTACAGCTAGTCTCTCATTGGTTCTCCCTATTCCTGTTCATTTTGCACAGAAATTGCAAGCTGTGCCAAAGAGGAGGTTAAAGGCACTGACTCTCCAAGCGGGGAGAGTGTTAGTAAAGCATCTGGAATGGTGAACCCGAGGACCAGGATACGAAAACTGAGATGCATTTTAAATCATTTCCCAATCACATGGTGGACGATACTCTTGGTTTCCCATGCATGTTTTAGCTGGAGGAAGAATCCCTTGAACCTGGAGAGTTGGGACCCATGGAATGGGTACCATGCAGTATGACTTCAAAGGGTCTGCATTTGCTCACCGAAACTCACCAATGCTATCAGCCTGAAGTGTCCAGCCTTATGTCTCAACCAGCTCTGGGTGTAGATGTGTTAAATCCCGGTTGCATCACATGCCCTGAGTGAATTATTTAAGAATTGCTCTCTATTTCACTGTCTTTATGATTTTTTTTTGAAATTTATTTTGATAATGGGATTTATCGGATTTTCACTGCTGCGTTTATGCCGCTGTACACACGCTTGATTCTCTTACGGAGACATATATATCCATGGGTTTTAAGATTCTTCCTAGTCAGGTATATTCCTAGGCGTTGAATATGTGGTGTTGGGTCCATTTCGTTGAGCAAGGAGTAGGTCTTGTCTATTACATATTTGGCTTATGGAAAGTTATCTGTGCTAATTTCAGTCTCTGGTTTTATGAAGCACCCCAACGCACCTTTCCCCATAAGCAAGCACTAGTTGGTTTTCTAAATTTGAGACCCTGTTCTGTTTTGTAATTCAGTTCATGTGTAGTCAAGTTTACATTCCATGTATTAGTGATATCTTATGATGTTTCTTTTTCTGTGTGACGTAGTTCACGTAGAATCACCGTACCTGCATCCACTCACTATGCCGCTACGGGCCTGATGACACAGATTTCATTGCTGAGTGATATTGCATTGTACGTACGTGCCACAACTTCTTTATCCATATTTTGCTTTCTGGGATATTTACCTGTTACTGTAGACGAGCTTCTTGTGAACACAGCCGTCCCAAATATTGGGGTGGCTCTCTGTTTTTGATTTTAATTTCCCTAAGCAATAGGACCATAAGTGCAATTGCCATAGGCTGTGTTGCTTTATTTCTTATGTGTTTCAGGAAACACCATACACTGCTCCAGGGTGGCTCTTCACAATTTACATCCTGCCAATCAGCATTAAAAGGCTCCCTGTTCTCCATATCCTGTCCTACCTTTCTGGATTTTACACTTTTTTCAGATGGCCCTTTTGCCCAGGGGCCAGTGAGACTTCATTGTAGTGCAGATTTCCTTTACAGGCTTGCTTGGTTGGCCAAAAAGGGCATATGCGTTTTTTCCTGAATATATTCAGGAAAAAAAGCATATGCCCTTTTTGGCCAAGTGCATCATTGTCGACGTTGTGCCTCTTTTCCTATGCTTTCAGGGCAATTCCAGTCTACCCCCTGCAATCGTTTTCCTGAAATTCTGCCCCACTTTCAAGTCCCCTTCGCAGGCTTACTTCAATATACTTTTGAAGGATAGCTGTCATTTATAACTCTGCAGGTTTGTGAATTACAGTGCCCCTGAGCTCCTTTCTTCAACTCGCTTTCTTGTGAGCTGGGCACAAAACCGCAGGATTGCTTCACGCCCTAATCTGTTTCCAGCAGGGCACACTGAGCCTTTGGTTAATTCCTCTTCCTGGTGGGAAATGAGCGTTACATTTGCCCGTGCACACACCTAGAGCTAGTGTCTTATTCGTTCTCCCTATTCCTGTTCATCTTGCACAGAAATTGCAAGCTGCGCCAAAGAGGAGGTTAAAGGCACTGACTCTCCAAGCAGGGAGAGTGTTTGTAAAGCATTTGGAATGGTGAACCCGAGGACCAGGATACGAAAACTGAGATACATTTTAAATCGTTTCCCAATCACAAGGTGGACGATACTCTGGGTTTCCCATGCATGTTTTAGCCGGAGGAAGAATCCCTTGAACCTGGAGAGTTGGGACCCATGGAATGGGTACCATGCAGTATGACTTCAAAGGGTCTGCATTTGCTCACCGAAACTCACCAATGCTATCAGCCTGAAGTGTCCAGCCTTATGTCTCAACCAGCTCTGGGTGTAGATGTGGTAAATCCCGGTTGCATCACATGCCCTGAGTGAATTATTTAAGAATTGCTCTCTACTTCACTGTCTTTATGATTTTTTTTTGAAATTTATTTTGATAATGGGATTTACCGGATTTTCACTGCTGCGTTTATGCCGCTGTACACATGCTTGATTCTCTTACGGAGACATATATATCCATGGGTTTTAAGATTCTTCCTAGTCAGGTATATTCCTAGGCGTAGAATATGTGGTGTTGGGTCCATTTCGTTGAGCAAGGAGTAGGTCTTGTCTATTACATATTTGGCTTATGGAAAGTTATCTGTGCTAATTTCAGTCTCTGGTTTTATGCAGCACCCCAAGGCACCTTTCCCCATAAGCAAGCACTAGTTGGTTTTCTAAATTTGAGACCCTGTTCTGTTTTGTAATTCAGTTCATGTGTAGTCAAGTTTACATTCCGTGTATTAGTGATATCTTATGATGTTTCTTTTTCTGTGTGACGTAGTTCACGTAGAATCACCGTACCTGCATCCACTCACTATGCCGCTACGGGCCTGATGACACAGATTTCATTGCTGAGTGATATTGCATTGTACGTACGTGCCACAACTTCTTTATCCATATTTTGCTTTCTGGGATATTTACCTGTTACTGTAGACGAGCTTCTTGTGAACACAGCCGTCCCAAATATTGGGGTGGCTGTCTGTTTTTGATTTTAATTTCCGTAAGCTATAGGACCATAAGTGGAAGTGCCATAGACTGTGTTGCTTTGTTTCTTATGTGTTTCAGGAAACACCATACACTTCTCCAGGCTGGCTGCTGGCAATTTACATCCTGCCAATCAGCATAACAAGGCTCCCTGTTCTCCATATCCTGTCCTACCTTTCTGGATTTTACACTTTTTTCAGATGGCCCTCTTGCCCGGGGGGCAGTGAGACTTCATTGTAGTGCAGATTTCCTTTACAGGCTTGCTTGGTTGTCCAAAAAGGGCGTATGCGTTTTTTCCTGAATATATTCAGGAAAAAACGCATACGCCCTTTTTGGCCAAGTCCATCATTGTCGACGTTCTGCCTCTTTTCCTATGCTTTCAGGGCAATTCCAGTCTACCCCCTGCAATCGTTTTCCAGAAATTCTGCCCCGCTTTCAAGTCCCCTTCGCAGGCTTACTTCAATATATTTTTGGAGGATAGCTGTCATTTATAACTCTGCAGGTTTGTGAATTACAGTGCCCCTGAGCTCCTTTCTTCAACTCGCTTTCTTGTGATCTGGGCACAAAACCGCAGGATTGCTTCAGGCCCTAATCTGTTTCGGGCAGGGCATGCTGAGCCTTTGGTAAATTCCTCTTCCTGGTGGGAAATGAGCGTTACATTTGCCCGTGCAGACACCTACAGCTAGTCTCTCATTGGTTCTCCCTATTCCTGTTCATCTTGCACAGAAATTGCAAGCTGTGCCAAAGAGGAGGTTAAAGGCACTGACTCTCCAAGCAGGGAGACTGTTAGTAAATCATCTGGAATGGTGAACCCGAGGACCAGGATACGAAAACTGAGATGCATTTTAAATCATTTCCCCATAACACGGTGGACCATACTGTGGGTTTCACATGCATGTTTTAGCTGGAGGAAGAATCCCTTGAACCTGAAGAGTTGGGACCCATGGAATAGGTACCATACAGTATGACTTCAAAGGGTGTGCATTTGCTCACCTAAACTCACCAATGCTATCAGCCTGAAGTGTCCAGCCTTATGTCTCAACCAGCTCTGGGTGTAGATGTGGTCAATCCCGGTTGCATCACATGCCCTGAGTGAATTATTTAAGAATTGCTCTCTATTTCACTGTCTTTGTGTTTTGTTTTCGAAATTTATTTTGATAATGGGATTTATCGGATTTTCACTGCTGCCTTTCGGCCGCTGTACACACCCTTGATTCTCTTACGGAGACATATATATCCATGGGTTTTAAGATTCTTCCTAGTCAGGTATATTCCTAGGCGTTGAATATGTGGTGTTGGGTCCATTTCGTTGAGCAAGGAGTAGGTCTTCTCTATTACATATTTGGCTTATGGAAAGTTATCTGTGCTAATTTCAGTCTCTGGTTTTATGAAGCACCCCAAGGCACCTTTCCCCATAAGCAAGCACTAGTTGGTTTTCTAAATTTGAGACCCTGTTCTGTTTTGTAATTCAGTTCATGTGTAGTCAAGTTTACATTCCGTGTATTAGTGATATCTTATGATGTTTCTTTTTCTGTGTGACGTAGTTCACGTAGAATCACCGTACCTGCATCCACTCACTATGCCGCTACGGGCCTGATGACACAGATTTCATTGCTGAGTGATATTGCATTGTACGTACGTGCCACAACTTCTTTATCCATATTTTGCTTTCTGGGATATTTACCTGTTACTGTAGACGAGCTTCTTGTGAACACAGCCGTCCCAAATATTGGGGTGGCTGTCTGTTTTTGATTTTAATTTCCGTAAGCTATAGGACCATAAGTGGAAGTGCCATAGACTGTGTTGCTTTGTTTCTTATGTGTTTCAGGAAACACCATACACTTCTCCAGGCTGGCTGCTGGCAATTTACATCCTGCCAATCAGCATAACAAGGCTCCCTGTTTTCCATATCCTGTCCTACCTTTCTGGATTTTACACTTTTTTCAGATGGCCCTCTTGCCCGGGGGGCAGTGAGACTTCATTGTAGTGCAGATTTCCTTTACAGGCTTGCTTGGTTGGCCAAAAAGGGCGTATGCGTTTTTTCCTGAATATATTCAGGAAAAAACGCATACGCCCTTTTTGGCCAAGTGCATCATTGTCGACGTTCTGCCTCTTTTCCTATGCTTTCAGGGCAATTCCAGTCTACCCCCTGCAATCGTTTTCCTGAAATTCTGCCCCGCTTTCAAGTCCCCTTCGCAGGCTTACTTCAATATATTTTTGGAGGATAGCTGTCATTTATAACTCTGCAGGTTTGTGAATTACAGTGCCCCTGAGCTCCTTTCTTCAACTCGCTTTCTTGTGAACTGGGCACAAAACCGCAGGATTGCTTCAGGCCCTAATCTGTTTCGGGCAGGGCATGCTGAGCCTTTGGTAAATTCCTCTTCCTGGTGGGAAATGAGCGTTACATTTGCCCGTGCAGACACCTACAGCTAGTCTCTCATTGGTTCTCCCTATTCCTGTTCATCTTGCACAGAAATTGCAAGCTGTACCAAACAGGAGGTTAAAGGCACTGACTCTCCAAGCAGGGAGACTGTTAGTAAATCATCTGGAATGGTGAACCCGAGGACCAGGATACGAAAACTGAGATGCATTTTAAATCATTTCCCCATAACACGGTGGACCATACTGTGGGTTTCACATGCATGTTTTAGCTGGAGGAAGAATCCCTTGAACCTGAAGAGTTGGGACCCATGGAATAGGTACCATACAGTATGACTTCAAAGGGTGTGCATTTGCTCACCTAAACTCACCAATGCCATCAGCCTGAAGTGTCCAGCCTTATGTCTCAACCAGCTCTGGGTGTAGATGTGGTCAATCCCGGTTGCATCACATGCCCTGAGTGAATTATTTAAGAATTGCTCTCTATTTCACTGTCTTTGTGTTTTGTTTTCGAAATTTATTTTGATAATGGGATTTATCGGATTTTCACTGCTGCCTTTCGGCCGCTGTACACACCCTTGATTCTCTTACGGAGACATATATATCCATGGGTTTTAAGATTCTTCCTAGTCAGGTATATTCCTAGGCGTTGAATATGTGGTGTTGGGTCCATTTCGTTGAGCAAGGAGTAGGTCTTGTCTATTACATATTGGGCTTATGGAAAGTTATCTGTGCTAATTTCAGTCTCTGGTTTTATGCAGCACCCCAAGGCACCTTTCCCCATAAGCAAGCACTAGTTGGTTTTCTAAATTTGAGACCCTTTTCTATTTTGTAATTCAGTTCATGTGTAGTCAAGTTTACATTCCGTGTATTCATGATATCTTATGATATTTCTTTTTCTGTGTGACGTAGTTCACGTAGAATCACCGTACCTGCATCCACTCACTATGCCGCTATGGGCCTGATGACACAGATTTCATTGCTGAGTGATATTGCATTGTACGTACGTGCCACAAGTTCTTTATCCATTTTTTGCTTTCTGGGATATTTACCTGATACTGTAGACGAGCTTCTTGTGAACACAGCCGTCTCAAATATTGGGGTGGCTGTCTGTTTTTGATTTTAATTTCCGTAAGCTATAGGACCATAAGTGGAAGTGCCATAGGCTGTGTTGCTTTGTTTCTTTCGTGTTTCAGGAAACACCATACACTTCTCCAGGGTGGCTGCTGGCAATTTACATCCTGCCAATCAGCATAACAAGGCTCCCTGTTCTCCATATCCTGTCCTACCTTTCTGGATTTTACACTTTTTTCAGATGGCCCTTTTGCCCGGGGGGCAGTGAGACTTCATTGTAGTGCAGATTTCATTTACAGGCTTGCTTGGTTGGCCAAAAAGGGCGTATGCGTTTTTTCCTGAATATATTCAGGAAAAAACGCATACGCCCTTTTTGGCCAAGTGCATCATTGTCGACGTTCTGCCTCTTTTCCTATGCTTTCAGGGCAATTCCAGTCTACCCCCTGCAATCGTTTTCCTGAAATTCTGCCCCGCTTTCAAGTCCGCTTCGCAGGCTTACTTCAATATATTTTTGGAGGAAAGCTGTCATTTATAACTCTGCAGGTTTGTGAATTACAGTGCCCCTGAGCTCCTTTCTTCAACTCGCTTTCTTGTGAGCTGGGCACAAAACCGCAGGATTGCTTCAGGCCCTAATCTGTTTCCAGCAGGGCACACTGAGCCTTTGTTTAATTCCTCTTCCTGGTGGGCAATGAGCGTTACATTTGCCCGTGCAGACACCTACAGCTAGTCTCTCATTGGTTCTCCCTATTCCTGTTCATTTTGCACAGAAATTGCAAGCTGTGCCAAAGAGGAGGTTAAAGGCACTGACTCTCCAAGCGGGGAGAGTGTTAGTAAAGCATCTGGAATGGTGAACCCGAGGACCAGGATACGAAAACTGAGATGCATTTTAAATCATTTCCCAATCACATGGTGGACGATACTCTTGGTTTCCCATGCATGTTTTAGCTGGAGGAAGAATCCCTTGAACCTGGAGAGTTGGGACCCATGGAATGGGTACCATGCAGTATGACTTCAAAGGGTCTGCATTTGCTCACCGAAACTCACCAATGCTATCAGCCTGAAGTGTCCAGCCTTATGTCTCAACCAGCTCTGGGTGTAGATGTGTTAAATCCCGGTTGCATCACATGCCCTGAGTGAATTATTTAAGAATTGCTCTCTATTTCACTGTCTTTATGATTTTTTTTTGAAATTTATTTTGATAATGGGATTTATCGGATTTTCACTGCTGCGTTTATGCCGCTGTACACACGCTTGATTCTCTTACGGAGACATATATATCCATGGGTTTTAAGATTCTTCCTAGTCAGGTATATTCCTAGGCGTTGAATATGTGGTGTTGGGTCCATTTCGTTGAGCAAGGAGTAGGTCTTCTCTATTACATATTTGGCTTATGGAAAGTTATCTGTGCTAATTTCAGTCTCTGGTTTTATGAAGCACCCCAACGCACCTTTCCCCATAAGCAAGCACTAGTTGGTTTTCTAAATTTGAGACCCTGTTCTGTTTTGTAATTCAGTTCATGTGTAGTCAAGTTTACATTCCGTGTATTAGTGATATCTTATGATGTTTCTTTTTCTGTGTGACGTAGTTCACGTAGAATCACCGTACCTGCATCCACTCACTATGCCGCTACGGGCCTGATGACACAGATTTCATTGCTGAGTGATATTGCATTGTACGTACGTGCCACAACTTCTTTATCCATATTTTGCTTTCTGGGATATTTACCTGTTACTGTAGACGAGCTTCTTGTGAACACAGCCGTCCCAAATATTGGGGTGGCTGTCTGTTTTTGATTTTAATTTCCGTAAGCTATAGGACCATAAGTGGAAGTGCCATAGACTGTGTTGCTTTGTTTCTTATGTGTTTCAGGAAACACCATACACTTCTCCAGGCTGGCTGCTGGCAATTTACATCCTGCCAATCAGCATAACAAGGCTCCCTGTTCTCCATATCCTGTCCTACCTTTCTGGATTTTACACTTTTTTCAGATGGCCCTCTTGCCCGGGGGGCAGTGAGACTTCATTGTAGTGCAGATTTCCTTTACAGGCTTGCTTGGTTGGCCAAAAAGGGCGTATGCGTTTTTTCCTGAATATATTCAGGAAAAAACGCATACGCCCTTTTTGGCCAAGTCCATCATTATCGACGTTCTGCCTCTTTTCCTATGCTTTCAGGCCAATTCCAGTCTACCCCCTGCAATCGTTTTCCAGAAATTCTGCCCCGCTTTCAAGTCCCCTTCGCAGGCTTACTTCAATATATTTTTGGAGGATAGCTGTCATTTATAACTCTGCAGGTTTGTGAATTACAGTGCCCCTGAGCTCCTTTCTTCAACTCGCTTTCTTGTGATCTGGGCACAAAACCGCAGGATTGCTTCAGGCCCTAATCTGTTTCGGGCAGGGCATGCTGAGCCTTTGGTAAATTCCTCTTCCTGGTGGGAAATGAGCGTTACATTTGCCCGTGCAGACACCTACAGCTAGTCTCTCATTGGTTCTCCCTATTCCTGTTCATCTTGCACAGAAATTGCAAGCTGTGCCAAACAGGAGGTTAAAGGCACTGACTCTCCAAGCAGGGAGACTGTTAGTAAATCATCTGGAATGGTGAACCCGAGGACCAGGATACGAAAACTGAGATGCATTTTAAATCATTTCCCCATAACACGGTGGACCATACTGTGGGTTTCACATTCATGTTTTAGCTGGAGGAAGAATCCCTTGAACCTGAAGAGTTGGGACCCATGGAATAGGTACCATACAGTATGACTTCAAAGGGTGTGCATTTGCTCACCTAAACTCACCAATGCTATCAGCCTGAAGTGTCCAGCCTTATGTCTCAACCAGCTCTGGGTGTAGATGTGGTCAATCCCGGTTGCATCACATGCCCTGAGTGAATTATTTAAGAATTGCTCTCTATTTCACTGTCTTTGTGTTTTGTTTTCGAAATTTATTTTGATAATGGGATTTATCGGATTTTCACTGCTGCCTTTCGGCCGCTGTACACACCCTTGATTCTCTTACGGAGACATATATATCCATGGGTTTTAAGATTCTTCCTAGTCAGGTATATTCCTAGGCGTTGAATATGTGGTGTTGGGTCCATTTCGTTGAGCAAGGAGTAGGTCTTCTCTATTACATATTTGGCTTATGGAAAGTTATCTGTGCTAATTTCAGTCTCTGGTTTTATGAAGCACCCCAAGGCACCTTTCCCCATAAGCAAGCACTAGTTGGTTTTCTAAATTTGAGACCCTGTTCTGTTTTGTAATTCAGTTCATGTGTAGTCAAGTTTACATTCCGTGTATTAGTGATATCTTATGATGTTTCTTTTTCTGTGTGACGTAGTTTACGTAGAATCACCGTACCTGCATCCACTCACTATGCCGCTACGGGCCTGATGACACAGATTTCATTGCTGAGTGATATTGCATTGTACGTACGTGCCACAACTTCTTTATCCATATTTTGCTTTCTGGGATATTTACCTGTTACTGTAGACGAGCTTCTTGTGAACACAGCCGTCCCAAATATTGGGGTGGCTGTCTGTTTTTGATTTTAATTTCCGTAAGCTATAGGACCATAAGTGGAAGTGCCATAGACTGTGTTGCTTTGTTTCTTATGTGTTTCAGGAAACACCATACACTTCTCCAGGCTGGCTGCTGGCAATTTACATCCTGCCAATCAGCATAACAAGGCTCCCTGTTCTCCATATCCTGTCCTACCTTTCTGGATTTTACACTTTTTTCAGATGGCCCTCTTGCCCGGGGGGCAGTGAGACTTCATTGTAGTGCAGATTTCCTTTACAGGCTTGCTTGGTTGGCCAAAAAGGGCGTATGCGTTTTTTCCTGAATATATTCAGGAAAAAACGCATACGCCCTTTTTGGCCAAGTGCATCATTGTCGACGTTCTGCCTCTTTTCCTATGCTTTCAGGGCAATTCCAGTCTACCCCCTGCAATCGTTTTCCAGAAATTCTGCCCCGCTTTCAAGTCCCCTTCGCAGGCTTACTTCAATATATTTTTGGAGGATAGCTGTCATTTATAACTCTGCAGGTTTGTGAATTACAGTGCCCCTGAGCTCCTTTCTTCAACTCGCTTTCTTGTGAACTGGGCACAAAACCGCAGGATTGCTTCAGGCCCTAATCTGTTTCGGGCAGGGCATGCTGAGCCTTTGGTAAATTCCTCTTCCTGGTGGGAAATGAGCGTTACATTTGCCCGTGCAGACACCTACAGCTAGTCTCTCATTGGTTCTCCCTATTCCTGTTCATCTTGCACAGAAATTGCAAGCTGTGCCAAACAGGAGGTTAAAGGCACTGACTCTCCAAGCAGGGAGACTGTTAGTAAATCATCTGGAATGGTGAACCCGAGGACCAGGATACGAAAACTGAGATGCATTTTAAATCATTTCCCCATAACACGGTGGACCATACTGTGGGTTTCACATGCATGTTTTAGCTGGAGGAAGAATCCCTTGAACCTGAAGAGTTGGGACCCATGGAATAGGTACCATACAGTATGACTTCAAAGGGTGTGCATTTGCTCACCTAAACTCACCAATGCTATCAGCCTGAAGTGTCCAGCCTTATGTCTCAACCAGCTCTGGGTGTAGATGTGGTCAATCCCGGTTGCATCACATGCCCTGAGTGAATTATTTAAGAATTGCTCTCTATTTCACTGTCTTTGTGTTTTGTTTTCGAAATTTATTTTGATAATGGGATTTATCGGATTTTCACTGCTGCCTTTCGGCCGCTGTACACACCCTTGATTCTCTTACGGAGACATATATATCCATGGGTTTTAAGATTCTTCCTAGTCAGGTATATTCCTAGGCGTTGAATATGTGGTGTTGGGTCCATTTCGTTGAGCAAGGAGTAGGTCTTGTCTATTACATATTGGGCTTATGGAAAGTTATCTGTGCTAATTTCAGTCTCTGGTTTTATGCAGCACCCCAACGCACCTTTCCCCATAAGCAAGCACTAGTTGGTTTTCTAAATTTGAGACCCTTTTCTATTTTGTAATTCAGTTCATGTGTAGTCAAGTTTACATTCCGTGTATTCGTGATATCTTATGATGTTTCTTTTTCTGTGTGACGTAGTTCACGTAGAATCACCGTACCTGCATCCACTCACTATGCCGCTATGGGCCTGATGACACAGATTTCATTGCTGAGTGATATTGCATTGTACGTACGTGCCACAAGTTCTTTATCCATTTTTTGCTTTCTGGGATATTTACCTGATACTGTAGACGAGCTTCTTGTGAACACAGCCGTCTCAAATATTGGGGTGGCTGTCTGTTTTTGATGTTAATTTCCGTAAGCTATAGGACCATAAGTGGAAGTGCCATAGGCTGTGTTGCTTTGTTTCTTTCGTGTTTCAGGAAACACCATACACTTCTCCAGGGTGGCTGCTGGCAATTTACATCCTGCCAATCAGCATAACAAGGCTCCCTGTTCTCCATATCCTGTCCTACCTTTCTGGATTTTACACTTTTTTCAGATGGCCCTTTTGCCAGGGGGGCAGTGAGACTTCATTGTAGTGCAGATTTCATTTACAGGCTTGCTTGGTTGGCCAAAAAGGGCGTATGCGTTTTTTCCTGAATATATTCAGGAAAAAACGCATACGCCCTTTTTGGCCAAGTGCATCATTGTCGACGTTCTGCCTCTTTTCCTATGCTTTCAGGGCAATTCCAGTCTACCCCCTGCAATCGTTTTCCTGAAATTCTGCCCCGCTTTCAACTCCCCTTCGCAGGCTTACTTCAATATATTTTTGGAGGATAGCTGTCATTTATAACTCTGCAGGTTTGTGAATTACAGTGCCCCTGAGCTCCTTTCTTCAACTCGCTTTCTTGTGAGCTGGGCACAAAACCGCAGGATTGCTTCAGGCCCTAATCTGTTTCCGGCAGGGCACGCTGAGCCTTTGGTTAATTCCTCTTCCTGGTGGGAAATGAGCGTTACATTTGCCCGTGCAGACACCTACAGCTAGTCTCTCATTGGTTCTCCCTATTCCTGTTCATTTTGCACAGAAATTGCAAGCTGTGCCAAAGAGGAGGTTAAAAGCACTGACTCTCCAAGCGGGGAGAGTGTTAGTAAAGCATCTGGAATGGTGAACCCGTGGACCAGGATACGAAAACTGAGATGCATTTTAAATCATTTCCCAATCGCATGGTGGACGGTACTCTTGGTTTCCCATGCATGTTTTAGCTGGAGGAAGAATCCCTTGAACCTGGAGAGTTGGGACCCATGGAATGGGTACCATGCAGTATGACTTCAAAGGGTCTGCATTTGCTCACCGAAACTCACCAATGCTATCAGCCTGAAGTGTCCAGCCTTATGTCTCAACCAGCTCTGGGTGTAGATGTGTTAAATCCCGGTTGCATCACATGCCCTGAGTGAATTATTTAAGAATTGCTCTCTATTTCACTGTCTTTATGATTTTTTTTTGAAATTTATTTTGATAATGGGATTTATCGGATTTTCACTGCTGCGTTTATGCCACTGTACACACGCTTGATTCTCTTACGGAGACATATATATCCATGGGTTTTAAGATTCTTCCTAGTCAGGTATATTCCTAGGCGTTGAATATGTGGTGTTGGGTCCATTTCGTTGAGCAAGGAGTAGGTCTTGTCTATTACATATTGGGCTTATGGAAAGTTATCTGTGCTAATTTCAGTCTCTGGTTTTATGCAGCACCCCAACGCACCTTTCCCCATAAGCAAGCACTAGTTGGTTTTCTAAATTTGAGGCCCTGTTCTGTTTTGTAATTCAGTTCATGTGTAGTCAAGTTTACATTCCGTGTATTAGTGATATCTTATGATGTTTCTTTTTCTGTGTGACGTAGTTCACGTAGAATCACCGTACCTGCATCCACTCACTATGCCGCTATGGGCCTGATGACACAGATTTCATTGCTGAGTGATATTGCATTGTACGTACGTGCCACAAGTTCTTTATCCATTTTTTGCTTTCTGGGATATTTACCTGATACTGTAGACGAGCTTCTTGTGAACACAGCCGTCTCAAATATTGGGGTGGCTGTCTGTTTTTGATGTTAATTTCCGTAAGCTATAGGACCATAAGTGGAAGTGCCATAGGCTGTGTTGCTTTGTTTCTTTCGTGTTTCAGGAAACACCATACACTTCTCCAGGGTGGCTGCTGGCAATTTACATCCTGCCAATCAGCATAACAAGGCTCCCTGTTCTCCATATCCTGTCCTACCTTTCTGGATTTTACACTTTTTTCAGATGGCCCTTTTGCCAGGGGGGCAGTGAGACTTCATTGTAGTGCAGATTTCATTTACAGGCTTGCTTGGTTGGCCAAAAAGGGCGTATGCGTTTTTTCCTGAATATATTCAGGAAAAAACGCATACGCCCTTTTTGGCCAAGTGCATCATTGTCGACGTTCTGCCTCTTTTCCTATGCTTTCAGGGCAATTCCAGTCTACCCCCTGCAATCGTTTTCCTGAAATTCTGCCCCGCTTTCAACTCCCCTTCGCAGGCTTACTTCAATATATTTTTGGAGGATAGCTGTCATTTATAACTCTGCAGGTTTGTGAATTACAGTGCCCCTGAGCTCCTTTCTTCAACTCGCTTTCTTGTGAGCTGGGCACAAAACCGCAGGATTGCTTCAGGCCCTAATCTGTTTCCGGCAGGGCACGCTGAGCCTTTGGTTAATTCCTCTTCCTGGTGGGAAATGAGCGTTACATTTGCCCGTGCAGACACCTACAGCTAGTCTCTCATTGGTTCTCCCTATTCCTGTTCATTTTGCACAGAAATTGCAAGCTGTGCCAAAGAGGAGGTTAAAAGCACTGACTCTCCAAGCGGGGAGAGTGTTAGTAAAGCATCTGGAATGGTGAACCCGTGGACCAGGATACGAAAACTGAGATGCATTTTAAATCATTTCCCAATCGCATGGTGGACGGTACTCTTGGTTTCCCATGCATGTTTTAGCTGGAGGAAGAATCCCTTGAACCTGGAGAGTTGGGACCCATGGAATGGGTACCATGCAGTATGACTTCAAAGGGTCTGCATTTGCTCACCGAAACTCACCAATGCTATCAGCCTGAAGTGTCCAGCCTTATGTCTCAACCAGCTCTGGGTGTAGATGTGTTAAATCCCGGTTGCATCACATGCCCTGAGTGAATTATTTAAGAATTGCTCTCTATTTCACTGTCTTTATGATTTTTTTTTGAAATTTATTTTGATAATGGGATTTATCGGATTTTCACTGCTGCGTTTATGCCACTGTACACACGCTTGATTCTCTTACGGAGACATATATATCCATGGGTTTTAAGATTCTTCCTAGTCAGGTATATTCCTAGGCGTTGAATATGTGGTGTTGGGTCCATTTCGTTGAGCAAGGAGTAGGTCTTGTCTATTACATATTTGGCTTATGGAAAGTTATCTGTGCTAATTTCAGTCTCTGGTTTTATGAAGCACCCCAACGCACCTTTCCCCATAAGCAAGCACTAGTTGGTTTTCTAAATTTGAGGCCCTGTTCTGTTTTGTAATTCAGTTCATGTGTAGTCAAGTTTACATTCCGTGTATTAGTGATATCTTATGATGTTTCTTTTTCTGTGTGACGTAGTTCACGTAGAATCACCGTACCTGCATCCACTCACTATGCCGCTATGGGCCTGATGACACAGATTTCATTGCTGAGTGATATTGCATTGTACGTACGTGCCACAAGTTCTTTATCCATTTTTTGCTTTCTGGGATATTTACCTGATACTGTAGACGAGCTTCTTGTGAACACAGCCGTCTCAAATATTGGGGTGGCTGTCTGTTTTTGATGTTAATTTCCGTAAGCTATAGGACCATAAGTGGAAGTGCCATAGGCTGTGTTGCTTTGTTTCTTTCGTGTTTCAGGAAACACCATACACTTCTCCAGGGTGGCTGCTGGCAATTTACATCCTGCCAATCAGCATAACAAGGCTCCCTGTTCTCCATATCCTGTCCTACCTTTCTGGATTTTACACTTTTTTCAGATGGCCCTTTTGCCAGGGGGGCAGTGAGACTTCATTGTAGTGCAGATTTCATTTACAGGCTTGCTTGGTTGGCCAAAAAGGGCGTATGCGTTTTTTCCTGAATATATTCAGGAAAAAACGCATACGCCCTTTTTGGCCAAGTGCATCATTGTCGACGTTCTGCCTCTTTTCCTATGCTTTCAGGGCAATTCCAGTCTACCCCCTGCAATCGTTTTCCTGAAATTCTGCCCCGCTTTCAACTCCCCTTCGCAGGCTTACTTCAATATATTTTTGGAGGATAGCTGTCATTTATAACTCTGCAGGTTTGTGAATTACAGTGCCCCTGAGCTCCTTTCTTCAACTCGCTTTCTTGTGAGCTGGGCACAAAACCGCAGGATTGCTTCAGGCCCTAATCTGTTTCCGGCAGGGCACGCTGAGCCTTTGGTTAATTCCTCTTCCTGGTGGGAAATGAGCGTTACATTTGCCCGTGCAGACACCTACAGCTAGTCTCTCATTGGTTCTCCCTATTCCTGTTCATTTTGCACAGAAATTGCAAGCTGTGCCAAAGAGGAGGTTAAAAGCACTGACTCTCCAAGCGGGGAGAGTGTTAGTAAAGCATCTGGAATGGTGAACCCGTGGACCAGGATACGAAAACTGAGATGCATTTTAAATCATTTCCCAATCGCATGGTGGACGGTACTCTTGGTTTCCCATGCATGTTTTAGCTGGAGGAAGAATCCCTTGAACCTGGAGAGTTGGGACCCATGGAATGGGTACCATGCAGTATGACTTCAAAGGGTCTGCATTTGCTCACCGAAACTCACCAATGCTATCAGCCTGAAGTGTCCAGCCTTATGTCTCAACCAGCTCTGGGTGTAGATGTGTTAAATCCCGGTTGCATCACATGCCCTGAGTGAATTATTTAAGAATTGCTCTCTATTTCACTGTCTTTATGATTTTTTTTTGAAATTTATTTTGATAATGGGATTTATCGGATTTTCACTGCTGCGTTTATGCCACTGTACACACGCTTGATTCTCTTACGGAGACATATATATCCATGGGTTTTAAGATTCTTCCTAGTCAGGTATATTCCTAGGCGTTGAATATGTGGTGTTGGGTCCATTTCGTTGAGCAAGGAGTAGGTCTTGTCTATTACATATTTGGCTTATGGAAAGTTATCTGTGCTAATTTCAGTCTCTGGTTTTATGAAGCACCCCAACGCACCTTTCCCCATAAGCAAGCACTAGTTGGTTTTCTAAATTTGAGACCCTGTTCTGTTTTGTAATTCAGTTCATGTGTAGTCAAGTTTACATTCCGTGTATTAGTGATATCTTATGATGTTTCTTTTTCTGTGTGACGTAGTTCACGTAGAATCACCGTACCTGCATCCACTCACTATGCCGCTACGGGCCTGATGACACAGATTTCATTGCTGAGTGATATTGCATTGTACGTACGTGCCACAACTTCTTTATCCATATTTTGCTTTCTGGGATATTTACCTGTTACTGTAGACGAGCTTCTTGTGAACACAGCCGTCCCAAATATTGGGGTGGCTGTCTGTTTTTGATTTTAATTTCCGTAAGCTATAGGACCATAAGTGGAAGTGCCATAGACTGTGTTGCTTTGTTTCTTATGTGTTTCAGGAAACACCATACACTTCTCCAGGCTGGCTGCTGGCAATTTACATCCTGCCAATCAGCATAACAAGGCTCCCTGTTCTCCATATCCTGTCCTACCTTTCTGGATTTTACACTTTTTTCAGATGGCCCTCTTGCCCGGGGGGGGGGGCAGTGAGACTTCATTGTAGTGCAGATTTCCTTTACAGGCTTGCTTGGTTGGCCAAAAAGGGCGTATGCGTTTTTTCCTGAATATATTCAGGAAAAAACGCATATGCCCTTTTTGGCCAAGTGCATCATTGTCGACGTTCTGCCTCTTTTCCTATGCTTTCAGGGCAATTCCAGTCTACCCCCTGCAATCGTTTTCCTGAAATTCTGCCCCGCTTTCAAGTCCCCTTCGCAGGCTTACTTCAATATATTTTTGGAGGATAGCTGTCATTTATAACTCTGCAGGTTTGTGAATTACAGTGCCCCTGAGCTCCTTTCTTCAACTCGCTTTCTTGTGAACTGGGCACAAAACCGCAGGATTGCTTCAGGCCCTAATCTGTTTCGGGCAGGGCATGCTGAGCCTTTGGTAAATTCCTCTTCCTGGTGGGAAATGAGCGTTACATTTGCCCGTGCAGACACCTACAGCTAGTCTCTCATTGGTTCTCCCTATTCCTGTTCATCTTGCACAGAAATTGCAAGCTGTGCCAAACAGGAGGTTAAAGGCACTGACTCTCCAAGCAGGGAGACTGTTAGTAAATCATCTGGAATGGTGAACCCGAGGACCAGGATACGAAAACTGAGATGCATTTTAAATCATTTCCCCATAACACGGTGGACCATACTGTGGGTTTCACATGCATGTTTTAGCTGGAGGAAGAATCCCTTGAACCTGAAGAGTTGGGACCCATGGAATAGGTACCATACAGTATGACTTCAAAGGGTGTGCATTTGCTCACCTAAACTCACCAATGCTATCAGCCTGAAGTGTCCAGCCTTATGTCTCAACCAGCTCTGGGTGTAGATGTGGTCAATCCCGGTTGCATCACATGCCCTGAGTGAATTATTTAAGAATTGCTCTCTATTTCACTGTCTTTGTGTTTTGTTTTCGAAATTTATTTTGATAATGGGATTTATCGGATTTTCACTGCTGCCTTTCGGCCGCTGTACACACCCTTGATTCTCTTACGGAGACATATATATCCATGGGTTTTAAGATTCTTCCTAGTCAGGTATATTCCTAGGCGTTGAATATGTGGTGTTGGGTCCATTTCGTTGAGCAAGGAGTAGGTCTTGTCTATTACATATTGGGCTTATGGAAAGTTATCTGTGCTAATTTCAGTCTCTGGTTTTATGCAGCACCCCAAGGCACCTTTCCCCATAAGCAAGCACTAGTTGGTTTTCTAAATTTGAGACCCTTTTCTATTTTGTAATTCAGTTCATGTGTAGTCAAGTTTACATTCCGTGTATTCGTGATATCTTATGATGTTTCTTTTTCTGTGTGACGTAGTTCACGTAGAATCACCGTACCTGCATCCACTCACTATGCCGCTATGGGCCTGATGACACAGATTTCATTGCTGAGTGATATTGCATTGTACGTACGTGCCACAAGTTCTTTATCCATTTTTTGCTTTCTGGGATATTTACCTGATACTGTAGACGAGCTTCTTGTGAACACAGCCGTCTCAAATATTGGGGTGGCTGTCGGTTTTTGATTTTAATTTCCGTAAGCTATAGGACCATAAGTGGAAGTGCCATAGGCTGTGTTGCTTTGTTTCTTTCGTGTTTCAGGAAACACCATACACTTCTCCAGGGTGGCTGCTGGCAATTTACATCCTGCCAATCAGCATAACAAGGCTCCCTGTTCTCCATATCCTGTCCTACCTTTCTGGATTTTACACTTTTTTCAGATGGCCCTTTTGCCAGGGGGGCAGTGAGACTTCATTGTAGTGCAGATTTCATTTACAGGCTTGCTTGGTTGGCCAAAAAGGGCGTATGCGTTTTTTCCTGAATATATTCAGGAAAAAACGCATACGCCCTTTTTGGCCAAGTGCATCATTGTCGACGTTCTGCCTCTTTTCCTATGCTTTCAGGGCAATTCCAGTCTACCCCCTGCAATCGTTTTCCTGAAATTCTGCCCCGCTTTCAAGTCCCCTTCGCAGGCTTACTTCAATATATTTTTGGAGGAAAGCTGTCATTTATAACTCTGCAGGTTTGTGAATTACAGTGCCCCTGAGCTCCTTTCTTCAACTCGCTTTCTTGTGAGCTGGGCACAAAACCGCAGGATTGCTTCAGGCCCTAATCTGTTTCCAGCAGGGCACACTGAGCCTTTGTTTAATTCCTCTTCCTGGTGGGCAATGAGCGTTACATTTGCCCGTGCAGACACCTACAGCTAGTCTCTCATTGGTTCTCCCTATTCCTGTTCATTTTGCACAGAAATTGCAAGCTGTGCCAAAGAGGAGGTGTTAAAGGCACTGACTCTCCAAGCGGGGAGAGTGTTAGTAAAGCATCTGGAATGGTGAACCCGAGGACCAGGATACGAAAACTGAGATGCATTTTAAATCATTTCCCAATCACATGGTGGACGATACTCTTGGTTTCCCATGCATGTTTTAGCTGGAGGAAGAATCCCTTGAACCTGGAGAGTTGGGACCCATGGAATGGGTACCATGCAGTATGACTTCAAAGGGTCTGCATTTGCTCACCGAAACTCACCAATGCTATCAGCCTGAAGTGTCCAGCCTTATGTCTCAACCAGCTCTGGGTGTAGATGTGTTAAATCCCGGTTGCATCACATGCCCTGAGTGAATTATTTAAGAATTGCTCTCTATTTCACTGTCTTTATGATTTTTTTTTGAAATTTATTTTGATAATGGGATTTATCGGATTTTCACTGCTGCGTTTATGCCGCTGTACACACGCTTGATTCTCTTACGGAGACATATATATCCATGGGTTTTAAGATTCTTCCTAGTCAGGTATATTCCTAGGCGTTGAATATGTGGTGTTGGGTCCATTTCGTTGAGCAAGGAGTAGGTCTTGTCTATTACATATTTGGCTTATGGAAAGTTATCTGTGCTAATTTCAGTCTCTGGTTTTATGAAGCACCCCAACGCACCTTTCCCCATAAGCAAGCACTAGTTGGTTTTCTAAATTTGAGACCCTGTTCTGTTTTGTAATTCAGTTCATGTGTAGTCAAGTTTACATTCCGTGTATTAGTGATATCTTATGATGTTTCTTTTTCTGTGTGACGTAGTTCACGTAGAATCACCGTACCTGCATCCACTCACTATGCCGCTACGGGCCTGATGACACAGATTTCATTGCTGAGTGATATTGCATTGTACGTACGTGCCACAACTTCTTTATCCATATTTTGCTTTCTGGGATATTTACCTGTTACTGTAGACGAGCTTCTTGTGAACACAGCCGTCCCAAATATTGGGGTGGCTGTCTGTTTTTGATTTTAATTTCCGTAAGCTATAGGACCATAAGTGGAAGTGCCATAGACTGTGTTGCTTTGTTTCTTATGTGTTTCAGGAAACACCATACACTTCTCCAGGCTGGCTGCTGGCAATTTACATCCTGCCAATCAGCATAACAAGGCTCCCTGTTCTCCATATCCTGTCCTACCTTTCTGGATTTTACACTTTTTTCAGATGGCCCTCTTGCCCGGGGGGCAGTGAGACTTCATTGTAGTGCAGATTTCCTTTACAGTCTTGCTTGGTTGGCCAAAAAGGGCGTATGCGTTTTTTCCTGAATATATTCAGGAAAAAACGCATACGCCCTTTTTGGCCAAGTGCATCATTGTCGACGTTCTGCCTCTTTTCCTATGCTTTCAGGGCAATTCCAGTCTACCCCCTGCAATCGTTTTCCTGAAATTCTGCCCCGCTTTCAAGTCCCCTTCGCAGGCTTACTTCAATATATTTTTGGAGGAAAGCTGTCATTTATAACTCTGCAGGTTTGTGAATTACAGTGCCCCTGAGCTCCTTTCTTCAACTCGCTTTCTTGTGAGCTGGGCACAAAACCGCAGGATTGCTTCAGGCCCTAATCTGTTTCCAGCAGGGCACACTGAGCCTTTGTTTAATTCCTCTTCCTGGTGGGCAATGAGCGTTACATTTGCCCGTGCAGACACCTACAGCTAGTCTCTCATTGGTTCTCCCTATTCCTGTTCATTTTGCACAGAAATTGCAAGCTGTGCCAAAGAGGAGGTGTTAAAGGCACTGACTCTCCAAGCGGGGAGAGTGTTAGTAAAGCATCTGGAATGGTGAACCCGAGGACCAGGATACGAAAACTGAGATGCATTTTAAATCATTTCCCAATCACATGGTGGACGATACTCTTGGTTTCCCATGCATGTTTTAGCTGGAGGAAGAATCCCTTGAACCTGGAGAGTTGGGACCCATGGAATGGGTACCATGCAGTATGACTTCAAAGGGTCTGCATTTGCTCACCGAAACTCACCAATGCTATCAGCCTGAAGTGTCCAGCCTTATGTCTCAACCAGCTCTGGGTGTAGATGTGTTAAATCCCGGTTGCATCACATGCCCTGAGTGAATTATTTAAGAATTGCTCTCTATTTCACTGTCTTTATGATTTTTTTTTGAAATTTATTTTGATAATGGGATTTATCGGATTTTCACTGCTGCGTTTATGCCGCTGTACACACGCTTGATTCTCTTACGGAGACATATATATCCATGGGTTTTAAGATTCTTCCTAGTCAGGTATATTCCTAGGCGTTGAATATGTGGTGTTGGGTCCATTTCGTTGAGCAAGGAGTAGGTCTTGTCTATTACATATTTGGCTTATGGAAAGTTATCTGTGCTAATTTCAGTCTCTGGTTTTATGAAGCACCCCAACGCACCTTTCCCCATAAGCAAGCACTAGTTGGTTTTCTAAATTTGAGACCCTGTTCTGTTTTGTAATTCAGTTCATGTGTAGTCAAGTTTACATTCCGTGTATTAGTGATATCTTATGATGTTTCTTTTTCTGTGTGACGTAGTTCACGTAGAATCACCGTACCTGCATCCACTCACTATGCCGCTACGGGCCTGATGACACAGATTTCATTGCTGAGTGATATTGCATTGTACGTACGTGCCACAACTTCTTTATCCATATTTTGCTTTCTGGGATATTTACCTGTTACTGTAGACGAGCTTCTTGTGAACACAGCCGTCCCAAATATTGGGGTGGCTGTCTGTTTTTGATTTTAATTTCCGTAAGCTATAGGACCATAAGTGGAAGTGCCATAGACTGTGTTGCTTTGTTTCTTATGTGTTTCAGGAAACACCATACACTTCTCCAGGCTGGCTGCTGGCAATTTACATCCTGCCAATCAGCATAACAAGGCTCCCTGTTCTCCATATCCTGTCCTACCTTTCTGGATTTTACACTTTTTTCAGATGGCCCTCTTGCCCGGGGGGCAGTGAGACTTCATTGTAGTGCAGATTTCCTTTACAGTCTTGCTTGGTTGGCCAAAAAGGGCGTATGCGTTTTTTCCTGAATATATTCAGGAAAAAACGCATACGCCCTTTTTGGCCAAGTGCATCATTGTCCACGTTCTGCCTCTTTCCTATGCTTTCAGGGCAATTCCAGTCTACCCCCTGCAATCGTTTTCCTGAAATTCTGCCCCGCTTTCAAGTCCCCTTCGCAGGCTTACTTCAATATATTTTTGGAGGATAGCTGTCATTTATAACTCTGCAGGTTTGTGAATTACAGTGCCCCTGAGCTCCTTTCTTCAACTCGCTTTCTTGTGAACTGGGCACAAAACCGCAGGATTGCTTCAGGCCCTAATCTGTTTCGGGCAGGGCATGCTGAGCCTTTGGTAAATTCCTCTTCCTGGTGGGAAATGAGCGTTCCATTTGCCCGTGCAGACACCTACAGCTAGTCTCTCATTGGTTCTCCCTATTCCTGTTCATCTTGCACAGAAATTGCAAGCTGTGCCAAACAGGAGGTTAAAGGCACTGACTCTCCAAGCAGGGAGACTGTTAGTAAATCATCTGGAATGGTGAACCCGAGGACCAGGATACGAAAACTGAGATGCATTTTAAATCATTTCCCCATAACACGGTGGACCATACTGTGGGTTTCACATGCATGTTTTAGCTGGAGGAAGAATCCCTTGAACCTGAAGAGTTGGGACCCATGGAATAGGTACCATACAGTATGACTTCAAAGGGTGTGCATTTGCTCACCTAAACTCACCAATGCTATCAGCCTGAAGTGTCCAGCCTTATGTCTCAACCAGCTCTGGGTGTAGATGTGGTCAATCCCGGTTGCATCACATGCCCTGAGTGAATTATTTAAGAATTGCTCTCTATTTCACTGTCTTTGTGTTTTGTTTTCGAAATTTATTTTGATAATGGGATTTATCGGATTTTCACTGCTGCCTTTCGGCCGCTGTACACACCCTTGATTCTCTTACGGAGACATATATATCCATGGGTTTTAAGATTCTTCCTAGTCAGGTATATTCCTAGGCGTTGAATATGTGGTGTTGGGTCCATTTCGTTGAGCAAGGAGTAGGTCTTGTCTATTACATATTGGGCTTATGGAAAGTTATCTGTGCTAATTTCAGTCTCTGGTTTTATGCAGCACCCCAAGGCACCTTTCCCCATAAGCAAGCACTAGTTGGTTTTCTAAATTTGAGACCCTTTTCTATTTTGTAATTCAGTTCATGTGTAGTCAAGTTTACATTCCGTGTATTCGTGATATCTTATGATGTTTCTTTTTCTGTGTGACGTAGTTCACGTAGAATCACCGTACCTGCATCCACTCACTATGCCGCTATGGGCCTGATGACACAGATTTCATTGCTGAGTGATATTGCATTGTACGTACGTGCCACAAGTTCTTTATCCATTTTTTGCTTTCTGGGATATTTACCTGATACTGTAGACGAGCTTCTTGTGAACACAGCCGTCTCAAATATTGGGGTGGCTGTCTGTTTTTGATTTTAATTTCCGTAAGCTATAGGACCATAAGTGGAAGTGCCATAGGCTGTGTTGCTTTGTTTCTTTCGTGTTTCAGGAAACACCATACACTTCTCCAGGGTGGCTGCTGGCAATTTACATCCTGCCAATCAGCATAACAAGGCTCCCTGTTCTCCATATCCTGTCCTACCTTTCTGGATTTTACACTTTTTTCAGATGGCCCTTTTGCCAGGGGGGCAGTGAGACTTCATTGTAGTGCAGATTTCATTTACAGGCTTGCTTGGTTGGCCAAAAAGGGCGTATGCGTTTTTTCCTGAATATATTCAGGAAAAAACGCATACGCCCTTTTTGGCCAAGTGCATCATTGTCGACGTTCTGCCTCTTTTCCTATGCTTTCAGGGCAATTCCAGTCTACCCCCTGCAATCGTTTTCCTGAAATTCTGCCCCGCTTTCAACTCCCCTTCGCAGGCTTACTTCAATATATTTTTGGAGGATAGCTGTCATTTATAACTCTGCAGGTTTGTGAATTACAGTGCCCCTGAGCTCCTTTCTTCAACTCGCTTTCTTGTGAGCTGGGCACAAAACCGCAGGATTGCTTCAGGCCCTAATCTGTTTCCGGCAGGGCACGCTGAGCCTTTGGTTAATTCCTCTTCCTGGTGGGAAATGAGCGTTACATTTGCCCGTGCAGACACCTACAGCTAGTCTCTCATTGGTTCTCCCTATTCCTGTTCATTTTGCACAGAAATTGCAAGCTGTGCCAAAGAGGAGGTTAAAGGCACTGACTCTCCAAGCAGGGAGAGTGTTAGTAAAGCATCTGGAATGGTGAACCCGAGGACCAGGATACGAAAACTGAGATGCATTTTAAATCATTTCCCAATCACATGGTGGACGATACTCTTGGTTTCCCATGCATGTTTTAGCTGGAGGAAGAATCCCTTGAACCTGGAGAGTTGGGACCCATGGAATGGGTACCATGCAGTATGACTTCAAAGGGTCTGCATTTGCTCACCGAAACTCACCAATGCTATCAGCCTGAAGTGTCCAGCCTTATGTCTCAACCAGCTCTGGGTGTAGATGTGTTAAATCCCGGTTGCATCACATGCCCTGAGTGAATTATTTAAGAATTGCTCTCTATTTCACTGTCTTTATGATTTTTTTTTGAAATTTATTTTGATAATGGGATTTATCGGATTTTCACTGCTGCGTTTATGCCGCTGTACACACGCTTGATTCTCTTACGGAGACATATATATCCATGGGTTTTAAGATTCTTCCTAGTCAGGTATATTCCTAGGCGTTGAATATGTGGTGTTGGGTCCATTTCGTTGAGCAAGGAGTAGGTCTTGTCTATTACATATTTGGCTTATGGAAAGTTATCTGTGCTAATTTCAGTCTCTGGTTTTATGAAGCACCCCAACGCACCTTTCCCCATAAGCAAGCACTAGTTGGTTTTCTAAATTTGAGACCCTGTTCTGTTTTGTAAATCAGTTCATGTGTAGTCAAGTTTACATTCCGTGTATTAGTGATATCTTATGATGTTTCTTTTTCTGTGTGACGTAGTTCACGTAGAATCACCGTACCTGCATCCACTCACTATGCCGCTACGGGCCTGATGACACAGATTTCATTGCTGAGTGATATTGCATTGTACGTACGTGCCACAACTTCTTTATCCATATTTTGCTTTCTGGGATATTTACCTGTTACTGTAGACGAGCTTCTTGTGAACACAGCCGTCCCAAATATTGGGGTGGCTGTCTGTTTTTGATTTTAATTTCCGTAAGCTATAGGACCCTAAGTGGAAGTGCCATAGGCTGTGTTGCTTTGTTTCTTTCGTGTTTCAGGAAACACCATACACTTCTCCAGGGTGGCTGCTGGCAATTTACATCCTGCCAATCAGCATAACAAGGCTCCCTGTTCTCCATATCCTGTCCTAACTTTCTGGACTTTACACATTTTTCAGATGGCCCTTTTGCCAGGGGGGCAGTGAGACTTCATTGTAGTGCAGATTTCCTTTACAGGCTTGCTTGGTTGGCCAAAAAGGGCGTATGCGTTTTTTCCTGAATATATTCAGGAAAAAACGCATACGCCCTTTTTGGCCAAGTGCATCATTGTCGACGTTCTGCCTCTTTTCCTATGCTTTCAGGGCAATTCCAGTCTACCCCCTGCAATCGTTTTCCTGAAATTCTGCCCCGCTTTCAAGTCCCCTTCGCAGGCTTACTTCAATATATTTTTGGAGGATAGCTGTCATTTATAACTCTGCAGGTTTGTGAATTACAGTGCCCCTGAGCTCCTTTCTTCAACTCGCTTTCTTGTGAACTGGGCACAAAACCGCAGGATTGCTTCAGGCCCTAATCTGTTTTGGGCAGGGCATGCTGAGCCTTTGGTAAATTCCTCTTCCTGGTGGGAAATGAGCGTTCCATTTGCCCGTGCAGACACCTACAGCTAGTCTCTCATTGGTTCTCCCTATTCCTGTTCATCTTGCACAGAAATTGCAAGCTGTGCCAAACAGGAGGTTAAAGGCACTGACTCTCCAAGCAGGGAGACTGTTAGTAAATCATCTGGAATGGTGAACCCGAGGACCAGGATACGAAAACTGAGATGCATTTTAAATCATTTCCCCATAACACGGTGGACCATACTGTGGGTTTCACATGCATGTTTTAGCTGGAGGAAGAATCCCTTGAACCTGAAGAGTTGGGACCCATGGAATAGGTACCATACAGTATGACTTCAAAGGGTGTGCATTTACTCACCTAAACTCACCAATGCTATCAGCCTGAAGTGTCCAGCCTTATGTCTCAACCAGCTCTGGGTGTAGATGTGGTCAATCCCGGTTGCATCACATGCCCTGAGTGAATTATTTAAGAATTGCTCTCTATTTCACTGTCTTTGTGTTTTGTTTTCGAAATTTATTTTGATAATGGGATTTATCGGATTTTCACTGCTGCCTTTCGGCCGCTGTACACACCCTTGATTCTCTTACGGAGACATATATATCCATGGGTTTTAAGATTCTTCCTAGTCAGGTATATTCCTAGGCGTTGAATATGTGGTGTTGGGTCCATTTCGTTGAGCAAGGAGTAGGTCTTGTCTATTACATATTGGGCTTATGGAAAGTTATCTGTGCTAATTTCAGTCTCTGGTTTTATGCAGCACCCCAAGGCACCTTTCCCCATAAGCAAGCACTAGTTGGTTTTCTAAATTTGAGACCATTTTCTATTTTGTAATTCAGTTCATGTGTAGTCAAGTTTACATTCCGTGTATTCATGATATCTTATGATGTTTCTTTTTCTGTGTGACGTAGTTCACGTAGAATCACCGTACCTGCATCCACTCACTATGCCGCTACGGGCCTGATGACACAGATTTCATTGCTGAGTGATATTGCATTGTACGTACGTGCCACAAGTTCTTTATCCATTTTTTGCTTTCTGGGATATTTACCTGATACTGTAGACGAGCTTCTTGTGAACACAGCCGTCTCAAATATTGGGGTGGCTGTCTGTTTTTGATTTTAATTTCCGTAAGCTATAGGACCATAAGTGGAAGTGCCATAGGCTGTGTTGCTTTCTTTCTTTCGTGTTTCAGGAAACACCATACACTTCTCCAGGCTGGCTGCTGGCAATTTACATCCTGCCAATCAGCATAACAAGGCTCCCTGTTCTCCATATCCTGTCCTACCTTTCTGGATTTTACACTTTTTTCAGATGGCCCTTTTGCCAGGGGGGCAGTGAGACTTCATTGTAGTGCAGATTTCATTTACAGGCTTGCTTGGTTGGCCAAAAAGGGCGTATGCGTTTTTTCCTGAATATATTCAGGAAAAAACGCATACGCCCTTTTTGGCCAAGTGCATCATTGTCGACGTTCTGCCTCTTTTCCTATGCTTTCAGGGCAATTCCAGTCTACCCCCTGCAATCGTTTTCCTGAAATTCTGCCCCGCTTTCAAGTCCCCTTCGCAGGCTTACTTCAATATATTTTTGGAGGAAAGCTGTCATTTATAACTCTGCAGGTTTGTGAATTACAGTGCCCCTGAGCTCCTTTCTTCAACTCGCTTTCTTGTGAGCTGGGCACAAAACCGCAGGATTGCTTCAGGCCCTAATCTGTTTCCAGCAGGGCACACTGAGCCTTTGTTTAATTCCTCTTCCTGGTGGGCAATGAGCGTTACATTTGCCCGTGCAGACACCTACAGCTAGTCTCTCATTGGTTCTCCCTATTCCTGTTCATTTTGCACAGAAATTGCAAGCTGTGCCAAAGAGGAGGTTAAAGGCACTGACTCTCCAAGCGGGGAGAGTGTTAGTAAAGCATCTGGAATGGTGAACCCGAGGACCAGGATATGAAAACTGAGATGAATTTTAAATCATTTCCCAATCACATGGTGGACGATACTCTTGGTTTCCCATGCATGTTTTAGCTGGAGGAAGAATCCCTTGAACCTGGAGAGTTGGGACCCATGGAATGGGTACCATGCAGTATGACTTCAAAGGGTCTGCATTTGCTCACCGAAACTCACCAATGCTATCAGCCTGAAGTGTCCAGCCTTATGTCTCAACCAGCTCTGGGTGTAGATGTGTTAAATCCCGGTTCCATCACATGCCCTGAGTGAATTATTTAAGAATTGCTCTCTATTTCACTGTCTTTATGATTTTTTTTTGAAATTTATTTTGATAATGGGATTTATCGGATTTTCACTGCTGCGTTTATGCTGCTGTACACACGCTTGATTCTCTTACGGAGACATATATATCCATGGGTTTTAAGATTCTTCCTAGTCAGGTATATTCCTAGGCGTTGAATATGTGGTGTTGGGTCCATTTCGTTGAGCAAGGAGTAGGTCTTGTCTATTACATATTTGGCTTATGGAAAGTTATCTGTGCTAATTTCAGTCTCTGGTTTTATGAAGCACCCCAACGCACCTTTCCCCATAAGCAAGCACTAGTTGGTTTTCTAAATTTGAGACCCTGTTCTGTTTTGTAATTCAGTTCATGTGTAGTCAAGTTTACATTCCGTGTATTAGTGATATCTTATGATGTTTCTTTTTCTGTGTGACGTAGTTCACGTAGAATCACCGTACCTGCATCCACTCACTATGCCGCTACAGGCCTGATGACACAGATTTCATTGCTGAGTGATATTGCATTGTACGTACGTGCCACAACTTCTTTATCCATATTTTGCTTTCTGGGATATTTACCTGTTACTGTAGACGAGCTTCTTGTGAACACAGCCGTCCCAAATATTGGGGTGGCTGTCTGTTTTTGATTTTAATTTCCGTAAGCTATAGGACCATAAGTGGAAGTGCCATAGACTGTGTTGCTTTGTTTCTTATGTGTTTCAGGAAACACCATACACTTCTCCAGGCTGGCTGCTGGCAATTTACATCCTGCCAATCAGCATAACAAGGCTCCCTGTTCTCCATATCCTGTCCTACCTTTCTGGATTTTACACTTTTTTCAGATGGCCCTCTTGCCCGGGGGGCAGTGAGACTTCATTGTAGTGCAGATTTCCTTTACAGGCTTGCTTGGTTGGCCAAAACGGGCGTATGCGTTTTTTCCTGAATATATTCAGGAAAAAACGCATACGCCCTTTTTGGCCAAGTGCATCATTGTCGACGTTCTGCCTCTTTTCCTATGCTTTCAGGGCAATTCCAGTCTACCCCCTGCAATCGTTTTCCTGAAATTCTGCCCCGCTTTCAAGTCCCCTTCGCAGGCTTACTTCAATATATTTTTGGAGGATAGCTGTCATTTATAACTCTGCAGGTTTGTGAATTACAGTGCCCCTGAGCTCCTTTCTTCAACTCGCTTTCTTGTGAGCTGGGCACAAAACCGCAGGATTGCTTCAGGCCCTAATCTGTTTCCAGCAGGGCACACTGAGCCTTTGTTTAATTCCTCTTCCTGGTGGGCAATGAGCGTTACATTTGCCCGTGCAGACACCTACAGCTAGTCTCTCATTGGTTCTCTGTATTCCTGTTCATTTTGCATAGAAATTGCATGCTGTGCCAAAGAGGAGGTTAAAGGCACTGACTCTCCAAGCGGGGAGAGTGTTAGTAAAGCATCTGGAATGGTGAACCCGAGGACCAGGATACGAAAACTGAGATGCATTTTAAATCATTTCCCAATCACATGGTGGACGATACTCTTGGTTTCCCATGCATGTTTTAGCTGGAGGAAGAATCCCTTGAACCTGGAGAGTTGGGACCCATGGAATGGGTACCATGCAGTATGACTTCAAAGGGTCTGCATTTGCTCACCGAAACTCACCAATGCTATCAGCCTGAAGTGTCCAGCCTTATATCTCAACCAGCTCTGGGTGTAGATGTGTTAAATCCCGGTTGCATCACATGCCCTGAGTGAATTATTTAAGAATTGCTCTCTATTTCACTGTCTTTGTGTTTTGTTTTCGAAATTTATTTTGATAATGGGATTTATCGGATTTTCACTGCTGCGTTTATGCCGCTGTACACACGCTTGATTCTCTTACGGAGACATATATATCCATGGGTTTTAAGATTCTTCCTAGTCAGGTGTATTCCTAGGCGTTGAATATGTGGTGTTGGGTCCATTTCGTTGAGCAAGGAGTAGTTCTTGTCTATTACATATTTGGCTTATGGAAAGTTATCTGTGCTAATTTCAGTCTCTGGTTTTATGAAGCACCCCAACGCACCTTTCCCCATAAGCAAGCACTAGTTGGTTTTCTAAATTTGAGACCCTGTTCTGTTTTGTAATTCAGTTCATGTGTAGTCAAGTTTACATTCCGTGTATTAGTGATATCTTATGATGTTTCTTTTTCTGTGTGACGTAGTTCACGTAGAATCACCGTACCTGCATCCACTCACTATGCCGCTACGGGCCTGATGACACAGATTTCATTGCTGAGTGATATTGCATTGTACGTACGTGCCACAACTTCTTTATCCATTTTTTGCTTTCTGGGATATTTACCTGATACTGTAGACGAGCTTCTTGTGAACACAGCCGTCCCAAATATTGGGGTGGCTGTCTGTTTTTGATTTTAATTTCCGTAAGCTATAGGACCATAAGTGGAAGTGCCATAGGCTGTGTTGCTTTGTTTCTTACGTGTTTCAGGAAACACCATACACTTCTCCAGGGTGGCTGCTGGCAATTTACATCCTGCCAATCAGCATAACAAGGCTCCCTGTTCTCCATATCCTGTCCTACCTTTCTGGATTTTACACTTTTTTCAGATGGCCCTTTTGCCCGGTGGGCAGTGAGACTTCATTTTTGTGCAGATTTCCTTTACAGGCTTGCTTGGTTTGCCAAAAAGGGCGTATGCGTTTTTTCCTGAATATATTCAGGAAAAAACGCATACACCATTTTAGGCCAAGTGCATCATTGTCGACGTTGTGCCTCTTTTCCTATGCTTTCAGTGCAATTCCAGTCTACCCCCTGCAATCGTTTTCCTGAAATTCTGCCCCGCTTTCAAGTCCCCTTCGCAGGCTTACTTCAATATATTTTTGGAGGATAGCTGTCAATTATAACTCTGCAGGTTTGTGAATTACAGTGCCCCTGAGCTCCGTTCTTCAACTCGCTTTCTTGTGAGCTGGGCACAAAACCGCAGGATTGCTTCAGGCCCTAATCTGTTTCCAGCAGGGCACACTGAGCCTTTGTTTAATTCCTCTTCCTGGTGGGCAATGAGGGTTACATTTGCCCGTGCAGACACCTAGAGGTAGTTTCTCATTGGTTCTCCCTATTCCTGTTCATCTTGCACAGAAATTGCAAGCAGTGCCAAACAGGAGGTTAAAGGCACTGACTCTCCAAGCGGGGAGACTGTTAGTAAAGCATCTGGAATGGTGAACCCGAGGACCAGGATACGAAAACTGAGATGCATTTTAAATCGTTTCCCAATCACACGGTGGACGATACTCTGGGTTTCCCATGCATGTTTTAGCTGGAGGAAGAATCCCTTGAACCTGGAGAGTTGGGACCCATGGAATGGGTACCATGCAGTATGACTTCAAAGGGTCTGCATTTGCTCACCGAAACTCACCAATGTTATCAGCCTGAAGTGTCCAGCCTTATGTCTCAACCAGCTGTGGGTATAGATGTGGTCAATCCCGGTTGCATCACATGCCCTGAGTGAATTATTTAAGAATTGCTCTCTATTTCACTGTCTTTGTGTTTTGTTTTTGAAATTTATTTTGAAAGTGCGATTTATCGGATTTTCACTGCTGCGTTTATGCCGCTGTACACACGCTTGATTCTCTTACGGAGACATATAAATCCATGGGTTTTAAGATTCTTCCTAGTCAGGTATATTCCTAGGCGTTGAATATGTGGTGTTGAGTCCATTTCGTTGAGCAAGGAGTAGGTCTTGTCTATTACATATTTGGCTTATGGAATGTTATCTGTGCTAATTTCAGTCTCTGGTTTTATGCAGCACCCCAAGGCACCTTTCCCCATAAGCAAGCACTAGTTGGTTTTCTAAATTTGAGACCCTGTTCTGTTTTGTAATTCAGTTCATGTGTAGTCAAGTTTACATTCCGTGTATTAGTGATATCTTATGATGTTTCTTTTTATGTGTGACGTAGTTCACGTAGAATCACCGTACCTGTATCCACTCACTATGCCGCTACGTGCCTGATGACACAGATTTCATTGCTGAGTGATACTGCATTGCACGTACGTGCCACAACTTCTTTATCCATTTTTTGCTTTCTGGGATATTTACCTGATACTGTAGACGAGCTTCTTGTGAACACAGCCGTCCCAAATATTGGGGTGGCTGTCTGTTTTTGATTTTAATTTCCGTAAGCTATAGGACCATAAGTGGAAGTGCCATAGACTGTGTTGCTTTGTTTCTTATGTGTTTCAGGAAACACCATACACTTCTCCAGGCTGGCTGCTGGCAATTTACATCCTGCCAATCAGCATAACAAGGCTCCCTGTTCTCCATATCCTGTCCTACCTTTCTGGATTTTACACTTTTTTCAGATGGCCCTCTTGCCCGGGGGGTGGGCAGTGAGACTTCATTGTAGTGCAGATTTCCTTTACAGGCTTGCTTGGTTGGCCAAAAAGGGCGTATGCGTTTTTTCCTGAATATATTCAGGAAAAAACGCATATGCCCTTTTTGGCCAAGTGCATCATTGTCGACGTTCTGCCTCTTTTCCTATGCTTTCAGGGCAATTCCAGTCTACCCCCTGCAATCGTTTTCCTGAAATTCTGCCCCGCTTTCAAGTCCCCTTCGCAGGCTTACTTCAATATATTTTTGGAGGATAGCTGTCATTTATAACTCTGCAGGTTTGTGAATTACAGTGCCCCTGAGCTCCTTTCTTCAACTCGCTTTCTTGTGAACTGGGCACAAAACCGCAGGATTGCTTCAGGCCCTAATCTGTTTTGGGCAGGGCATGCTGAGCCTTTGGTAAATTCCTCTTCCTGGTGGGAAATGAGCGTTACATTTGCCCGTGCAGACACCTACAGCTAGTCTCTCATTGGTTCTCCCTATTCCTGTTCATCTTGCACAGAAATTGCAAGCTGTGCCAAACAGGAGGTTAAAGGCACTGACTCTCCAAGCAGGGAGACTGTTAGTAAATCATCTGGAATGGTGAACCCGAGGACCAGGATACGAAAACTGAGATGCATTTTAAATCATTTCCCCATAACACGGTGGACCATACTGTGGGTTTCACATGCATGTTTTAGCTGGAGGAAGAATCCCTTGAACCTGAAGAGTTGGGACCCATGGAATAGGTACCATACAGTATGACTTCAAAGGGTGTGCATTTGCTCACCGAAACTCACCAATGCTATCAGCCTGAAGTGTCCAGCCTTATGTCTCAACCAGCTCTGGGTGTAGATGTGGTCAATCCCGGTTGCATCACATGCCCTGAGTGACTTATTTAAGAACTGCTCTCTATTTCACTGTCTTTGTGTTTTGTTTTCGAAATTTATTTTGATAATGGGATTTATCGGATTTTCACTGCTGCCTTTCGGCCGCTGTACACACGTTTGATTCTCTTACAGAGACATATATATCCATGGGTTTTAAGATTCTTCCTAGTCAGGTATATTCCTAGGCGTTGAATATGTGGTGTTGGGTCCATTTCGTTGAGCAAGGAGTAGGTCTTGTCTATTACATATTGGGCTTATGGAAAGTTATCTGTGCTAATTTCAGTCTCTGGTTTTATGCAGCACCCCAAGGCACCTTTCCCCATAAGCAAGCACTAGTTGGTTTTCTAAATTTGAGACCCTTTTCTATTTTGTAATTCAGTTCATGTGTAGTCAAGTTTACATTCCGTGTATTCGTGATATCTTATGATGTTTCTTTTTCTGTGTGACGTAGTTCACGTAGAATCACCGTACCTGCATCCACTCACTATGCCGCTATGCGCCTGATGACACAGATTTCATTGCTGAGTGATATTGCATTGTACGTACGTGCCACAAGTTCTTTATCCATTTTTTGCTTTCTGTGATATTTACCTGATACTGTAGACGAGCTTCTTGTGAACACAGCCGTCTCAAATATTGGGGTGGCTGTCTGTTTTTGATTTTAATTTCCGTAAGCTATAGGACCATAAGTGGAAGTGCCATAGGCTGTGTTGCTTTGTTTCTTTCGTGTTTCAGGAAACACCATACACTTCTCCAGGGTGGCTGCTGGCAATTTACATCCTGCCAATCAGCATAACAAGGCTCCCTGTTCTCCATATCCTGTCCTACCTTTCTGGATTTTACACTTTTTTCAGATGGCCCTTTTGCCAGGGGGGCAGTGAGACTTCATTGTAGTGCAGATTTCATTTACAGGCTTGCTTGGTTGGCCAAAAAGGGCGTATGCGTTTTTTCCTGAATATATTCAGGAAAAAACACATACGCCCTTTTTGGCCAAGTGCATTATTGTCGACGTTCTGCCTCTTTTCCTATGCTTTCAGGGCAATTCCAGTTTACCCCCTGCAATCGTTTTCCTGAAATTCTGCCCCGCTTTCAACTCCCCTTCGCAGGCTTACTTCAATATATTTTTGGAGGATAGCTGTCATTTATAACTCTGCAGGTTTGTGAATTACAGTGCCCCTGAGCTCCTTTCTTCAAATCGCTTTCTTGTGAGCTGGGCACAAAACCGCAGGATTGCTTCAGGCCCTAATCTGTTTCCGGCAGGGCACGCTGAGCCTTTGGTTAATTCCTCTTCCTGGTGGGAAATGAGCGTTACATTTGCCCGTGCAGACACCTACAGCTAGTCTCTCATTGGTTCTCCCTATTCCTGTTCATTTTGCACAGAAATTGCAAGCTGTGCCAAAGAGGAGGTTAAAGGCACTGACTCTCCAAGCGGGGAGAGTGTTAGTAAAGCATCTGGAATGGTGAACCCGAGGACCAGGATACGAAAACTGAGATGCATTTTAAATCATTTCCCAATCACATGGTGGACGATACTCTTGGTTTCCCATGCATGTTTTAGCTGGAGGAAGAATCCCTTGAACCTGGAGAGTTGGGACCCATGGAATGGGTACCATGCAGTATGACTTCAAAGGGTCTGCATTTGCTCACCGAAACTCACCAATGCTATCAGCCTGAAGTGTCCAGCCTTATGTCTCAACCAGCTCTGGGTGTAGATGTGTTAAATCCCGGTTGCATCACATGCCCTGAGTGAATTATTTAAGAATTGCTCTCTATTTCACTGTCTTTATGATTTTTTTTTGAAATTTATTTTGATAATGGGATTTATCGGATTTTCACTGCTGCGTTTATGCCGCTGTACACACGCTTGATTCTCTTACGGAGACATATATATCCATGGGTTTTAAGATTCTTCCTAGTCAGGTATATTCCTAGGCGTTGAATATGTGGTGTTGGGTCCATTTCGTTGAGCAAGGAGTAGATCTTGTCTGTTACATATTTGGCTTATGGAAAGTTATCTGTGCTAATTTCAGTCTCTGGTTTTATGAAGCACCCCAACGCACCTTTCCCCATAAGCAAGCACTAGTTGGTTTTCTAAATTTGAGACCCTGTTCTGTTTTGTAATTCAGTTCATGTGTAGTCAAGTTTACATTCCGTGTATTAGTGATATCTTATGATGTTTCTTTTTCTGTGTGACGTAGTTCACGTAGAATCACCGTACCTGCATCCACTCACTATGCCGCTACGTGCCTGATGACACAGATTTCATTGCTGAGTGATACTGCATTGCACGTACGTGCCACAACTTCTTTATCCATTTTTTGCTTTCTGGGATATTTACCTGATACTGTAGACGAGCTTCTTGTGAACACAGCCGTCCCAAATATTGGGGTGGCTGTCTGTTTTTGATTTTAATTTCCGTAAGCTATAGGACCATAAGTGGAAGTGCCATAGACTGTGTTGCTTTGTTTCTTATGTGTTTCAGGAAACACCATACACTTCTCCAGGCTGGCTGCTGGCAATTTACATCCTGCCAATCAGCATAACAAGGCTCCCTGTTCTCCATATCCTGTCCTACCTTTCTGGATTTTACACTTTTTTCAGATGGCCCTCTTGCCCGGGGGGCAGTGAGACTTCATTGTAGTGCAGATTTCCTTTACAGGCTTGCTTGGTTGGCCAAAAAGGGCGTATGCGTTTTTTCCTGAATATATTCAGGAAAAAACGCATACGCCCTTTTTGGCCAAGTGCATCATTGTCGACGTTCTGCCTCTTTTCCTATGCTTTCAGGGCAATTCCAGTCTACCCCCTGCAATCGTTTTCCTGAAATTCTGCCCCGCTTTCAAGTCCCCTTCGCAGGCTTACTTCAATATATTTTTGGAGGATAGCTGTCATTTATAACTCTGCAGGTTTGTGAATTACAGTGCCCCTGAGCTCCTTTCTTCAACTCGCTTTCTTGTGAGCTGGGCACAAAACCGCAGGATTGCTTCAGGCCCTAATCTGTTTCCAGCAGGGCACACTGAGCCTTTGTTTAATTCCTCTTCCTGGTGGGCAATGAGCGTTACATTTGCCCGTGCAGACACCTACAGCTAGTCTCTCATTGGTTCTCTGTATTCCTGTTCATTTTGCATAGAAATTGCATGCTGTGCCAAAGAGGAGGTTAAAGGCACTGACTCTCCAAGCGGGGAGAGTGTTAGTAAAGCATCTGGAATGGTGAACCCGAGGACCAGGATACGAAAACTGAGATGCATTTTAAATCATTTCCCAATCACATGGTGGACGATACTCTTGGTTTCCCATGCATGTTTTAGCTGGAGGAAGAATCCCTTGAACCTGGAGAGTTGGGACCCATGGAATGGGTACCATGCAGTATGACTTCAAAGGGTCTGCATTTGCTCACCGAAACTCACCAATGCTATCAGCCTGAAGTGTCCAGCCTTATATCTCAACCAGCTCTGGGTGTAGATGTGTTAAATCCCCGTTGCATCACATGCCCTGAGTGAATTATTTAAGAATTGCTCTCTATTTCACTGTCTTTGTGTTTTGTTTTCGAAATTTATTTTGATAATGGGATTTATCGGATTTTCACTGCTGCGTTTATGCCGCTGTACACACGCTTGATTCTCTTACGGAGACATATATATCCATGGGTTTTAAGATTCTTCCTAGTCAGGTGTATTCCTAGGCGTTGAATATGTGGTGTTGGGTCCATTTCGTTGAGCAAGGAGTAGGTCTTGTCTATTACATATTTGGCTTATGGAAAGTTATCTGTGCTAATTTCAGTCTCTGGTTTTATGAAGCACCCCAACGCACCTTTCCCCATAAGCAAGCACTAGTTGGTTTTCTAAATTTGAGACCCTGTTCTGTTTTGTAATTCAGTTCATGTGTAGTCAAGTTTACATTCCGTGTATTAGTGATATCTTATGATGTTTCTTTTTCTGTGTGACGTAGTTCACGTAGAATCACCGTACCTGCATCCACTCACTATGCCGCTACGGGCCTGATGACACAGATTTCATTGCTGAGTGATATTGCATTGTACGTACGTGCCACAACTTCTTTATCCATTTTTTGCTTTCTGGGATATTTACCTGATACTGTAGACGAGCTTCTTGTGAACACAGCCGTCCCAAATATTGGGGTGGCTGTCTGTTTTTGATTTTAATTTCCGTAAGCTATAGGACCATAAGTGGAAGTGCCATAGGCTGTGTTGCTTTGTTTCTTACGTGTTTCAGGAAACACCATACACTTCTCCAGGGTGGCTGCTGGCAATTTACATCCTGCCAATCAGCATAACAAGGCTCCCTGTTCTCCATATCCTGTCCTACCTTTCTGGATTTTACACTTTTTTCAGATGGCCCTTTTGCCCGGTGGGCAGTGAGACTTCATTTTTGTGCAGATTTCCTTTACAGGCTTGCTTGGTTTGCCAAAAAGGGCGTATGCGTTTTTTCCTGAATATATTCAGGAAAAAACGCATACACCATTTTAGGCCAAGTGCATCATTGTCGACGTTGTGCCTCTTTTCCTATGCTTTCAGTGCAATTCCAGTCTACCCCCTGCAATCGTTTTCCTGAAATTCTGCCCCGCTTTCAAGTCCCCTTCGCAGGCTTACTTCAATATATTTTTGGAGGATAGCTGTCAATTATAACTCTGCAGGTTTGTGAATTACAGTGCCCCTGAGCTCCGTTCTTCAACTCGCTTTCTTGTGAGCTGGGCACAAAACCGCAGGATTGCTTCAGGCCCTAATCTGTTTCCAGCAGGGCACACTGAGCCTTTGTTTAATTCCTCTTCCTGGTGGGCAATGAGGGTTACATTTGCCCGTGCAGACACCTAGAGGTAGTTTCTCATTGGTTCTCCCTATTCCTGTTCATCTTGCACAGAAATTGCAAGCAGTGCCAAACAGGAGGTTAAAGGCACTGACTCTCCAAGCGGGGAGACTGTTAGTAAAGCATCTGGAATGGTGAACCCGAGGACCAGGATACGAAAACTGAGATGCATTTTAAATCGTTTCCCAATCACACGGTGGACGATACTCTGGGTTTCCCATGCATGTTTTAGCTGGAGGAAGAATCCCTTGAACCTGGAGAGTTGGGACCCATGGAATGGGTACCATGCAGTATGACTTCAAAGGGTCTGCATTTGCTCACCGAAACTCACCAATGTTATCAGCCTGAAGTGTCCAGCCTTATGTCTCAACCAGCTGTGGGTGTAGATGTGGTCAATCCCGGTTGCATCACATGCCCTGAGTGAATTATTTAAGAATTGCTCTCTATTTCACTGTCTTTGTGTTTTGTTTTTGAAATTTATTTTGAAAGTGCGATTTATCGGATTTTCACTGCTGCGTTTATGCCGCTGTACACACGCTTGATTCTCTTACGGAGACATATAAATCCATGGGTTTTAAGATTCTTCCTAGTCAGGTATATTCCTAGGCGTTGAATATGTGGTGTTGAGTCCATTTCGTTGAGCAAGGAGTAGGTCTTGTCTATTACATATTTGGCTTATGGAATGTTATCTGTGCTAATTTCAGTCTCTGGTTTTATGCAGCACCCCAAGGCACCTTTCCCCATAAGCAAGCACTAGTTGGTTTTCTAAATTTGAGACCCTGTTCTGTTTTGTAATTCAGTTCATGTGTAGTCAAGTTTACATTCCGTGTATTAGTGATATCTTATGATGTTTCTTTTTATGTGTGACGTAGTTCACGTAGAATCACCGTACCTGTATCCACTCACTATGCCGCTACGTGCCTGATGACACAGATTTCATTGCTGAGTGATACTGCATTGCACGTACGTGCCACAACTTCTTTATCCATTTTTTGCTTTCTGGGATATTTACCTGATACTGTAGACGAGCTTCTTGTGAACACAGCCGTCCCAAATATTGGGGTGGCTGTCTGTTTTTGATTTTAATTTCCGTAAGCTATAGGACCATAAGTGGAAGTGCCATAGACTGTGTTGCTTTGTTTCTTATGTGTTTCAGGAAACACCATACACTTCTCCAGGCTGGCTGCTGGCAATTTACATCCTGCCAATCAGCATAACAAGGCTCCCTGTTCTCCATATCCTGTCCTACCTTTCTGGATTTTACACTTTTTTCAGATGGCCCTCTTGCCCGGGGGGTGGGCAGTGAGACTTCATTGTAGTGCAGATTTCCTTTACAGGCTTGCTTGGTTGGCCAAAAAGGGCGTATGCGTTTTTTCCTGAATATATTCAGGAAAAAACGCATATGCCCTTTTTGGCCAAGTGCATCATTGTCGACGTTCTGCCTCTTTTCCTATGCTTTCAGGGCAATTCCAGTCTACCCCCTGCAATCGTTTTCCTGAAATTCTGCCCCGCTTTCAAGTCCCCTTCGCAGGCTTACTTCAATATATTTTTGGAGGATAGCTGTCATTTATAACTCTGCAGGTTTGTGAATTACAGTGCCCCTGAGCTCCTTTCTTCAACTCGCTTTCTTGTGAACTGGGCACAAAACCGCAGGATTGCTTCAGGCCCTAATCTGTTTTGGGCAGGGCATGCTGAGCCTTTGGTAAATTCCTCTTCCTGGTGGGAAATGAGCGTTACATTTGCCCGTGCAGACACCTACAGCTAGTCTCTCATTGGTTCTCCCTATTCCTGTTCATCTTGCACAGAAATTGCAAGCTGTGCCAAACAGGAGGTTAAAGGCACTGACTCTCCAAGCAGGGAGACTGTTAGTAAATCATCTGGAATGGTGAACCCGAGGACCAGGATACGAAAACTGAGATGCATTTTAAATCATTTCCCCATAACACGGTGGACCATACTGTGGGTTTCACATGCATGTTTTAGCTGGAGGAAGAATCCCTTGAACCTGAAGAGTTGGGACCCATGGAATAGGTACCATACAGTATGACTTCAAAGGGTGTGCATTTGCTCACCGAAACTCACCAATGCTATCAGCCTGAAGTGTCCAGCCTTATGTCTCAACCAGCTCTGGGTGTAGATGTGGTCAATCCCGGTTGCATCACATGCCCTGAGTGACTTATTTAAGAACTGCTCTCTATTTCACTGTCTTTGTGTTTTGTTTTCGAAATTTATTTTGATAATGGGATTTATCGGATTTTCACTGCTGCCTTTCGGCCGCTGTACACACGTTTGATTCTCTTACAGAGACATATATATCCATGGGTTTTAAGATTCTTCCTAGTCAGGTATATTCCTAGGCGTTGAATATGTGGTGTTGGGTCCATTTCGTTGAGCAAGGAGTAGGTCTTGTCTATTACATATTGGGCTTATGGAAAGTTATCTGTGCTAATTTCAGTCTCTGGTTTTATGCAGCACCCCAAGGCACCTTTCCCCATAAGCAAGCACTAGTTGGTTTTCTAAATTTGAGACCCTTTTCTATTTTGTAATTCAGTTCATGTGTAGTCAAGTTTACATTCCGTGTATTCGTGATATCTTATGATGTTTCTTTTTCTGTGTGACGTAGTTCACGTAGAATCACCGTACCTGCATCCACTCACTATGCCGCTATGCGCCTGATGACACAGATTTCATTGCTGAGTGATATTGCATTGTACGTACGTGCCACAAGTTCTTTATCCATTTTTTGCTTTCTGTGATATTTACCTGATACTGTAGACGAGCTTCTTGTGAACACAGCCGTCTCAAATATTGGGGTGGCTGTCTGTTTTTGATTTTAATTTCCGTAAGCTATAGGACCATAAGTGGAAGTGCCATAGGCTGTGTTGCTTTGTTTCTTTCGTGTTTCAGGAAACACCATACACTTCTCCAGGGTGGCTGCTGGCAATTTACATCCTGCCAATCAGCATAACAAGGCTCCCTGTTCTCCATATCCTGTCCTACCTTTCTGGATTTTACACTTTTTTCAGATGGCCCTTTTGCCAGGGGGGCAGTGAGACTTCATTGTAGTGCAGATTTCATTTACAGGCTTGCTTGGTTGGCCAAAAAGGGCGTATGCGTTTTTTCCTGAATATATTCAGGAAAAAACACATACGCCCTTTTTGGCCAAGTGCATTATTGTCGACGTTCTGCCTCTTTTCCTATGCTTTCAGGGCAATTCCAGTTTACCCCCTGCAATCGTTTTCCTGAAATTCTGCCCCGCTTTCAACTCCCCTTCGCAGGCTTACTTCAATATATTTTTGGAGGATAGCTGTCATTTATAACTCTGCAGGTTTGTGAATTACAGTGCCCCTGAGCTCCTTTCTTCAAATCGCTTTCTTGTGAGCTGGGCACAAAACCGCAGGATTGCTTCAGGCCCTAATCTGTTTCCGGCAGGGCACGCTGAGCCTTTGGTTAATTCCTCTTCCTGGTGGGAAATGAGCGTTACATTTGCCCGTGCAGACACCTACAGCTAGTCTCTCATTGGTTCTCCCTATTCCTGTTCATTTTGCACAGAAATTGCAAGCTGTGCCAAAGAGGAGGTTAAAGGCACTGACTCTCCAAGCGGGGAGAGTGTTAGTAAAGCATCTGGAATGGTGAACCCGAGGACCAGGATACGAAAACTGAGATGCATTTTAAATCATTTCCCAATCACATGGTGGACGATACTCTTGGTTTCCCATGCATGTTTTAGCTGGAGGAAGAATCCCTTGAACCTGGAGAGTTGGGACCCATGGAATGGGTACCATGCAGTATGACTTCAAAGGGTCTGCATTTGCTCACCGAAACTCACCAATGCTATCAGCCTGAAGTGTCCAGCCTTATGTCTCAACCAGCTCTGGGTGTAGATGTGTTAAATCCCGGTTGCATCACATGCCCTGAGTGAATTATTTAAGAATTGCTCTCTATTTCACTGTCTTTATGATTTTTTTTTGAAATTTATTTTGATAATGGGATTTATCGGATTTTCACTGCTGCGTTTATGCCGCTGTACACACGCTTGATTCTCTTACGGAGACATATATATCCATGGGTTTTAAGATTCTTCCTAGTCAGGTATATTCCTAGGCGTTGAATATGTGGTGTTGGGTCCATTTCGTTGAGCAAGGAGTAGATCTTGTCTGTTACATATTTGGCTTATGGAAAGTTATCTGTGCTAATTTCAGTCTCTGGTTTTATGAAGCACCCCAACGCACCTTTCCCCATAAGCAAGCACTAGTTGGTTTTCTAAATTTGAGACCCTGTTCTGTTTTGTAATTCAGTTCATGTGTAGTCAAGTTTACATTCCGTGTATTAGTGATATCTTATGATGTTTCTTTTTCTGTGTGACGTAGTTCACGTAGAATCACCGTACCTGCATCCACTCACTATGCCGCTACGTGCCTGATGACACAGATTTCATTGCTGAGTGATACTGCATTGCACGTACGTGCCACAACTTCTTTATCCATTTTTTGCTTTCTGGGATATTTACCTGATACTGTAGACGAGCTTCTTGTGAACACAGCCGTCCCAAATATTGGGGTGGCTGTCTGTTTTTGATTTTAATTTCCGTAAGCTATAGGACCATAAGTGGAAGTGCCATAGACTGTGTTGCTTTGTTTCTTATGTGTTTCAGGAAACACCATACACTTCTCCAGGCTGGCTGCTGGCAATTTACATCCTGCCAATCAGCATAACAAGGCTCCCTGTTCTCCATATCCTGTCCTACCTTTCTGGATTTTACACTTTTTTCAGATGGCCCTCTTGCCCGGGGGGCAGTGAGACTTCATTGTAGTGCAGATTTCCTTTACAGGCTTGCTTGGTTGGCCAAAAAGGGCGTATGCGTTTTTTCCTGAATATATTCAGGAAAAAACGCATACGCCCTTTTTGGCCAAGTGCATCATTGTCGACGTTCTGCCTCTTTTCCTATGCTTTCAGGGCAATTCCAGTCTACCCCCTGCAATCGTTTTCCTGAAATTCTGCCCCGCTTTCAAGTCCCCTTCGCAGGCTTACTTCAATATATTTTTGGAGGATAGCTGTCATTTATAACTCTGCAGGTTTGTGAATTACAGTGCCCCTGAGCTCCTTTCTTCAACTCGCTTTCTTGTGAACTGGGCACAAAACCGCAGGATTGCTTCAGGCCCTAATCTGTTTCGGGCAGGGCATGCTGAGCCTTTGGTAAATTCCTCTTCCTGGTGGGAAATGAGCGTTACATTTGCCCGTGCAGACACCTACAGCTAGTCTCTCATTGGTTCTCCCTATTCCTGTTCATCTTGCACAGAAATTGCAAGCTGTGCCAAACAGGAGGTTAAAGGCACTGACTCTCCAAGCAGGGAGACTGTTAGTAAATCATCTGGAATGGTGAACCCGAGGACCAGGATACGAAAACTGAGATGCATTTTAAATCATTTCCCCATAACACGGTGGACCATACTGTGGGTTTCACATGCATGTTTTAGCTGGAGGAAGAATCCCTTGAACCTGAAGAGTTGGGACCCATGGAATAGGTACCATACAGTATGACTTCAAAGGGTGTGCATTTGCTCACCGAAACTCACCAATGCTATCAGCCTGAAGTGTCCAGCCTTATGTCTCAACAAGCTCTGGGTGTAGATGTGGTCAATCCCGGTTGCATCACATGCCCTGAGTGAATTATTTAAGAATTGCTCTCTATTTCACTGTCTTTGTGTTTTGTTTTCGAAATTTATTTTGATAATGGGATTTATCGGATTTTCACTGCTGCCTTTCGGCCGCTGTACACACCCTTGATTCTCTTATGGAGACATATATATCCATGGGTTTTAAGATTCTTCCTAGTCAGGTATATTCCTAGGCGTTGAATATGTGGTGTTGGGTCCATTTCGTTGAGCAAGGAGTAGGTCTTGTCTATTACATATTGGGCTTATGGAAAGTTATCTGTGCTAATTTCAGTCTCTGGTTTTATGCAGCACCCCAAGGCACCTTTCCCCATAAGCAAGCACTAGTTGGTTTTCTAAATTTGAGACCCTTTTCTATTTTGTAATTCAGTTCATGTGTAGTCAAGTTTACATTCCGTGTATTCGTGATATCTTATGATGTTTCTTTTTCTGTGTGACGTAGTTCACGTAGAATCACCGTACCTGCATCCACTCACTATGCCGCTACGGGCCTGATGACACAGATTTCATTGCTGAGTGATATTGCATTGTACGTACGTGCCACAACTTCTTTATCCATTTTTTGCTTTCTGGGATATTTACCTGATACTGTAGACGAGCTTCATGTGAACACAGCCGTCCCAAATATTGGGGTGGCTGTCTGTTTTTGATTTTAATTTCCGTAAGCTATAGGACCATAAGTGGAAGTGCCATAGGCTGTGTTGCTTTGTTTCTTACGTGTTTCAGGAAACACCATACACTTCTCCAGGGTGGCTGCTGGCAATTTACATCCTGCCAATCAGCATAACAAGGCTCCCTGTTCTCCATATCCTGTCCTACCTTTCTGGATTTTACACTTTTTTCAGATGGCCCTTTTGCCCGGTGGGCAGTGAGACTTCATTTTTGTGCAGATTTCCTTTACAGGCTTGCTTGGTTTGCCAAAAAGGGCGTATGCGTTTTTTCCTGAATATATTCAGGAAAAAACGCATACACCATTTTTGGCCAAGTGCATCATTGTCGACGTTGTGCCTCTTTTCCTATGCTTTCAGTGCAATTCCAGTCTACCCCCTGCAATCGTTTTCCTGAAATTCTGCCCCGCTTTCAAGTCCCCTTCGCAGGCTTACTTCAATATATTTTTGGAGGATAGCTGTCAATTATAACTCTGCAGGTTTGTGAATTACAGTGCCCCTGAGCTCCGTTCTTCAACTCGCTTTCTTGTGAGCTGGGCACAAAACCGCAGGATTGCTTCAGGCCCTAATCTGTTTCCAGCAGGGCACACTGAGCCTTTGTTTAATTCCTCTTCCTGGTGGGCAATGAGGGTTATATTTGCCCGTGCAGACACCTAGAGGTAGTTTCTCATTGGTTCTCCCTATTCCTGTTCATCTTGCACAGAAATTGCAAGCAGTGCCAAACAGGAGGTTAAAGGCACTGACTCTCCAAGCGGGGAGACTGTTAGTAAAGCATCTGGAATGGTGAACCCGAGGACCAGGATACGAAAACTGAGATGCATTTTAAATCGATCCCAATCACACGGTGGACGATACTCTGGGTTTCCCATGCATGTTTTAGCTGGAGGAAGAATCCCTTGAACCTGAAGAGTTGGGACCCATGGAATAGGTACCATACAGTATGACTTCAAAGGGTGTGCATTTGCTCAACTAAACTCACCAATGCTATCAGCCTGAAGTGTCCAGCCTTATGTCTCAACCAGCTCTGGGTGTAGATGTGGTCAATCCCGGTTGCATCACATGCCCTGAGTGAATTATTTAAGAATTGCTCTCTATTTCACTGTCTTTGTGTTTTGTTTTTGAAATTTATTTTGAAAGTGCGATTTATCGGATTTTCACTGCTGCGTTTATGCCGCTGTACACACGCTTGATTCTCTTACGGAGACATATAAATCCATGGGTTTTAAGATTCTTCCTAGTCAGGTATATTCCTAGGCGTTGAATATGTGGTGTTGAGTCCATTTCGTTGAGCAAGGAGTAGGTCTTGTCTATTACATATTTGGCTTATGGAATGTTTTCTGTGCTAATTTCAGTCTCTGGTTTTATGCAGCACCCCAAGGCACCTTTCCCCATAAGCAAGCACTAGTTGGTTTTCTAAATTTGAGACCCTGTTCTGTTTTGTAATTCAGTTCATGTGTAGTCAAGTTTACATTCCGTGTATTCGTGATATCTTATGATGTTTCTTTTTATGTGTGACGTAGTTCACGTAGAATCACTGTACCTGCATCCACTCACTATGCCGCTACGTGCCTAATGACACAGATTTCATTGCTGAGTGATACTGCATTGCACGTACGTGCCACAACTTCTTTATGCATTTTTTGCCCTCTGGGATATTTACCTGATACTGTAGACGAGCTTCTTGTGAACACAGCCGTCCCAAATATTGGGGTGGCTGTCTGTTTTTGATTTTAATTTCCGTAAGCTATAGGACCATAAGTGGAAGTGCCATAGACTGTGTTGCTTTGTTTCTTATGTGTTTCAGGAAACACCATACACTTCTCCAGGCTGGCTGCTGGCAATTTACATCCTGCCAATCAGCATAACAAGGCTCCCTGTTCTCCATATCCTGTCCTACCTTTCTGGATTTTACACTTTTTTCAGATGGCCCTCTTGCCCGGGGGGCAGTGAGACTTCATTGTAGTGCAGATTTCCTTTACAGGCTTGCTTGGTTGGCCAAAAAGGGCGTATGCGTTTTTTCCTGAATATATTCAGGAAAAAACGCATATGCCCTTTTTGGCCAAGTGCATCATTGTCGACGTTCTGCCTCTTTTCCTATGCTTTCAGGGCAATTCCAGTCTACCCCCTGCAATGGTTTTCCAGAAATTCTGCCCCGCTTTCAAGTCCCCTTCGCAGGCTTACTTCAATATATTTTTGGAGGATAGCTGTCATTTATAACTCTGCAGGTTTGTGAATTACAGTGCCCCTGAGCTCCTTTCTTCAACTCGCTTTCTTGTGAACTGGGCACAAAACCGCAGGATTGCTTCAGGCCCTAATCTGTTTCGGGCAGGGCATGCTGAGCCTTTGGTAAATTCCTCTTCCTGGTGGGAAATGAGCGTTACATTTGCCCGTGCAGACACCTACAGCTAGTCTCTCATTGGTTCTCCCTATTCCTGTTCATCTTGCACAGAAATTGCAAGCTGTGCCAAACAGGAGGTTAAAGGCACTGACTCTCCAAGCAGGGAGACTGTTAGTAAATCATCTGGAATGGTGAACCCGAGGACCAGGATACGAAAACTGAGATGCATTTTAAATCATTTCCCCATAACACGGTGGACCATACTGTGGGTTTCACATGCATGTTTTAGCTGGAGGAAGAATCCCTTGAACCTGAAGAGTTGGGACCCATGGAATAGGTACCATACAGTATGACTTCAAAGGGTGTGCATTTGCTCACTGAAACTCACCAATGCTATCAGCCTGACGTGTCCAGCCTTATGTCTCAACCAGCTCTGGGTGTAGATGTGGTCAATCCTGGTTGCATCACATGCCCTGAGTGAATTATTTAAGAATTGCTCTCTATTTCACTGTCTTTGTGTTTTGTTTTCGAAATTTATTTTGATAATGGGATTTATCGGATTTTCACTGCTGCCTTTCGGCCGCTGTACACACGTTTGATTCTCTTACAGAGACATATATATCCATGGGTTTTAAGATTCTTCCTAGTCAGGTATATTCCTAGGCGTTGAATATGTGGTGTTGGGTCCATTTCGTTGAGCAAGGAGTAGGTCTTGTCTATTACATATTGGGCTTATGGAAAGTTATCTGTGCTAATTTCAGTCTCTGGTTTTATGCAGCAGCCCAAGGCACCTTTCCCCATAAGCAAGCACTAGTTGGTTTTCTAAATTTGAGACCCTTTTCTATTTTGTAATTCAGTTCATGTGTAGTCAAGTTTACATTCCGTGTATTCGTGATATCTTATGATGTTTCTTTTTCTGTGTGACGTAGTTCACGTAGAATCACCGTACCTGCATCCACTCACTATGCCGCTATGGGCCTGATGACACAGATTTCATTGCTGAGTGATATTGCATTGTACGTACGTGCCACAAGTTCTTTATCCATTTTTTGCTTTCTGGGATATTTACCTGATACTGTAGACGAGCTTCTTGTGAACACAGCCGTCTCAAATATTGGGGTGGCTGTCTGTTTTTGATTTTAATTTCCGTAAGCTATAGGACCATAAGTGGAAGTGCCATAGGCTGTGTTGCTTTGTTTCTTTCGTGTTTCAGGAAACACCATACACTTCTCCAGGGTGGCTGCTGGCAATTTACATCCTGCCAATCAGCATAACAAGGCTCCCTGTTCTCCATATCCTGTCCTACCTTTCTGGATTTTACACTTTTTTCAGATGGCCCTTTTGCCAGGGGGGCAGTGAGACTTCATTGTAGTGAAGATTTCATTTACAGGCTTGCTTGTTTGGCCAAAAAGGGCGTATGCGTTTTTTCCTGAATATATTCAGGAAAAAACACATACGCCCTTTTTGGCCAAGTGCATCATTGTCGACGTTCTGCCTCTTTTCCTATGCTTTCAGGGCAATTCCAGTTTACCCCCTGCAATCGTTTTCCTGAAATTCTGCCCCGCTTTCAACTCCCCTTCGCAGGCTTACTTCAATATATTTTTGGAGGATAGCTGTCATTTATAACTCTGCAGGTTTGTGAATTACAGTGCCCCTGAGCTCCTTTCTTCAACTCGCTTTCTTGTGAGCTGGGCACAAAACCGCAGGATTGCTTCAGGCCCTAATCTGTTTCCGGCAGGGCACGCTGAGCCTTTGGTTAATTCCTCTTCCTGGTGGGCAATGAGCGTTACATTTGCCCGTGCAGACACCTACAGCTAGTCTCTCATTGGTTCTCCCTATTCCTGTTCATTTTGCACAGAAATTGCAAGCTGTGCCAAAGAGGAGGTTAAAGGCACTGACTCTCCAAGCGGGGAGAGTGTTAGTAAAGCATCTGGAATGGTGAACCCGAGGACCAGGATACGAAAACTGAGATGCATTTTAAATCATTTCCCAATCACATGGTGGACGATACTCTTGGTTTCCCATGCATGTTTTAGCTGGAGGAAGAATCCCTTGAACCTGGAGAGTTGGGACCCATGGAATGGGTACCATGCAGTATGACTTCAAAGGGTCTGCATTTGCTCACCGAAACTCACCAATGCTATCAGCCTGAAGTGTCCAGCCTTATGTCTCAACCAGCTCTGGGTGTAGATGTGTTAAATCCCGGTTGCATCACATGCCCTGAGTGAATTATTTAAGAATTGCTCTCTATTTCACTGTCTTTATGATTTTTTTTTGAAATTTATTTTGATAATGGGATTTATCGGATTTTCACTGCTGCGTTTATGCCGCTGTACACACGCTTGATTCTCTTACGGAGACATATATATCCATGGGTTTTAAGATTCTTCCTAGTCAGGTATATTCCTAGGCGTTGAATATGTGGTGTTGGGTCCATTTCGTTGAGCAAGGAGTAGGTCTTGTCTATTACATATTTGGCTTATGGAAAGTTATCTGTGCTAATTTCAGTCTCTGGTTTTATGAAGCACCCCAACGCACCTTTCCCCATAAGCAAGCACTAGTTGGTTTTCTAAATTTGAGACCCTGTTCTGTTTTGTAATTCAGTTCATGTGTAGTCAAGTTTACATTCCGTGTATTAGTGATATCTTATGATGTTTCTTTTTCTGTGTGACGTAGTTCACGTAGAATCACCGTACCTGCATCCACTCACTATGCCGCTACGTGCCTGATGACACAGATTTCATTGCTGAGTGATACTGCATTGCACGTACGTGCCACAACTTCTTTATCCATTTTTTGCTTTCTGGGATATTTACCTGATACTGTAGACGAGTTTCTTGTGAACACAGCCGTCCCAAATATTGGGGTGGCTGTCTGTTTTTGATTTTAATTTCCGTAAGCTATAGGACCATAAGTGGAAGTGCCATAGACTGTGTTGCTTTGTTTCTTATGTGTTTCAGGAAACACCATACACTTCTCCAGGCTGGCTGCTGGCAATTTACATCCTGCCAATCAGCATAACAAGGCTCCCTGTTCTCCATATCCTGTCCTACCTTTCTGGATTTTACACTTTTTTCAGATGGCCCTCTTGCCCGGGGGGCAGTGAGACTTCATTGTAGTGCAGATTTCCTTTACAGGCTTGCTTGGTTGTCCAAAAAGGGCGTATGCGTTTTTTCCTGAATATATTCAGGAAAAAACGCATACGCCCTTTTTGGCCAAGTGCATCATTGTCGACGTTCTGCCTCTTTTCCTATGCTTTCAGGGCAATTCCAGTCTACCCCCTGCAATCGTTTTCCTGAAATTCTGCCCCGCTTTCAAGTCCCCTTCGCAGGCTTACTTCAATATATTTTTGGAGGATAGCTGTCATTTATAACTCTGCAGGTTTGTGAATTACAGTGCCCCTGAGCTCCTTTCTTCAACTCGCTTTCTTGTGAACTGGGCACAAAACCGCAGGATTGCTTCAGGCCCTAATCTGTTTCGGGCAGGGCATGCTGAGCCTTTGGTAAATTCCTCTTCCTGGTGGGAAATGAGCGTTACATTTGCCCGTGCAGACACCTACAGCTAGTCTCTCATTGGTTCTCCCTATTCCTGTTCATCTTGCACAGAAATTGCAAGCTGTGCCAAACAGGAGGTTAAAGGCACTGACTCTCCAAGCAGGGAGACTGTTAGTAAATCATCTGGAATGGTGAACCCGAGGACCAGGATACGAAAACTGAGATGCATTTTAAATCATTTCCCCATAACACGGTGGACCATACTGTGGGTTTCACATGCATGTTTTAGCTGGAGGAAGAATCCCTTGAACCTGAAGAGTTGGGACCCATGGAATAGGTACCATACAGTATGACTTCAAAGGGTGTGCATTTGCTCACCGAAACTCACCAATGCTATCAGCCTGAAGTGTCCAGCCTTATGTCTCAACCAGCTCTGGGTGTAGATGTGGTCAATCCCGGTTGCATCACATGCCCTGAGTGAATTATTTAAGAATTGCTCTCTATTTCACTGTCTTTGTGTTTTGTTTTCGAAATTTATTTTGATAATGGGATTTATCGGATTTTCACTGCTGCCTTTCGGCCGCTGTACACACCCTTGATTCTCTTACGGAGACATATATATCCATGGGTTTTAAGATTCTTCCTAGTCAGGTATATTCCTAGGCGTTGAATATGTGGTGTTGGGTCCATTTCGTTGAGCAAGGAATAGGTCTTGTCTATTACATATTGGGCTTATGGAAAGTTATCTGTGCTAATTTCAGTCTCTGGTTTTATGCAGCACCCCAAGGCACCTTTCCCCATAAGCAAGCACTAGTTGGTTTTCTAAATTTGAGACCCTTTTCTATTTTGTAATTCAGTTCATGTGTAGTCAAGTTTACATTCCGTGTATTCGTGATATCTTATGATGTTTCTTTTTCTGTGTGACGTAGTTCACGTAGAATCACCGTACCTGCATCCACTCACTATGCCGCTATGGGCCTGATGACACAGATTTCATTGCTGAGTGATATTGCATTGTACGTACGTGCCACAAGTTCTTTATCCATTTTTTGCTTTCTGGGATATTTACCTGATACTGTAGACGAGCTTCTTGTGAACACAGCCGTCTCAAATATTGGGGTGGCTGTCTGTTTTTGATTTTAATTTCCGTAAGCTATAGGACCATAAGTGGAAGTGCCATAGGCTGTGTTGCTTTGTTTCTTTCGTGTTTCAGGAAACACCATACACTTCTCCAGGGTGGCTGCTGGCAATTTACATCCTGCCAATCAGCATAACAAGGCTCCCTGTTCTCCATATCCTGTCCTACCTTTCTGGATTTTACACTTTTTCCAGATGGCCCTTTTGCCAGGGGGGCAGTGAGACTTCATTGTAGTGCAGATTTCATTTACAGGCTTGCTTGGTTGGCCAAAAAGGGCGTATGCGTTTTTTCCTGAATATATTCAGGAAAAAACGCATACGCCCTTTTTGGCCAAGTGCATCATTGTCGACGTTCTGCCTCTTTTCCTATGCTTTCAGGGCAATTCCAGTCTACCCCCTGCAATCGTTTTCCTGAAATTCTGCCCCGCTTTCAAGTCCCCTTCGCAGGCTTACTTCAATATATTTTTGGAGGAAAGCTGTCATTTATAACTCTGCAGGTTTGTGAATTACAGTGCCCCTGAGCTCCTTTCTTCAACTCGCTTTCTTGTGAGCTGGGCACAAAACCGCAGGATTGCTTCAGGCCCTAATCTGTTTCCAGCAGGGCACACTGAGCCTTTGTTTAATTCCTCTTCCTGGTGGGCAATGAGCGTTACATTTGCCCGTGCAGACACCTACAGCTAGTCTCTCATTGGTTCTCCCTATTCCTGTTCATTTTGCACAGAAATTGCAAGCTGTGCCAAAGAGGAGGTTAAAGGCACTGACTCTCCAAGCGGGGAGAGTGTTAGTAAAGCATCTGGAATGGTGAACCCGAGGACCAGGATACGAAAACTGAGATGCATTTTAAATCATTTCCCAATCACATGGTGGACGATACTCTTGGTTTCCCATGCATGTTTTAGCTGGAGGAAGAATCCCTTGAACCTGGAGAGTTGGGACCCATGGAATGGGTACCATGCAGTATGACTTCAAAGGGTCTGCATTTGCTCACCGAAACTCACCAATGCTATCAGCCTGAAGTGTCCAGCCTTATGTCTCAACCAGCTCTGGGTGTAGATGTGTTAAATCCCGGTTGCATCACATGCCCTGAGTGAATTATTTAAGAATTGCTCTCTATTTCACGGTCTTTATGATTTTTTTTTGAAATTTATTTTGATAATGGGATTTATCGGATTTTCACTGCTGCGTTTATGCCGCTGTACACACGCTTGATTCTCTTACGGAGACATATATATCCATGGGTTTTAAGATTCTTCCTAGTCAGGTATATTCCTAGGCGTTGAATATGTGGTGTTGGGTCCATTTCGTTGAGCAAGGAGTAGGTCTTGTCTATTACATATTTGGCTTATGGAAAGTTATCTGTGCTAATTTCAGTCTCTGGTTTTATGAAGCACCCCAACGCACCTTTCCCCATAAGCAAGCACTAGTTGTTTTTCTAAATTTGAGACCCTGTTCTGTTTTGTAATTCAGTTCATGTGTAGTCAAGTTTACATTCCGTGTATTAGTGATATCTTATGATGTTTCTTTTTCTGTGTGACGTAGTTCACATAGAATCACCGTACCTGCATCCACTCACTATGCCGCTACGGGCCTGATGACACAGATTTCATTGCTGAGTGATATTGCATTGTACGTACGTGCCACAACTTCTTTATCCATATTTTGCTTTCTGGGATATTTACCTGTTACTGTAGACGAGCTTCTTGTGAACACAGCCGTCCCAAATATTGGGGTGGCTGTCTGTTTTTGATTTTAATTTCCGTAAGCTATAGGACCATAAGTGGAAGTGCCATAGACTGTGTTGCTTTGTTTCTTATGTGTTTCAGGAAACACCATACACTTCTCCAGGCTGGCTGCTGGCAATTTACATCCTGCCAATCCGCATAACAAGGCTCCCTGTTCTCCATATCCTGTCCTACCTTTCTGGATTTTACACTTTTTTCAGATGGCCCTCTTGCCCGGGGGGCAGTGAGACTTCATTGTAGTGCAGATTTCATTTACAGGCTTGCTTGGTTGGCCAAAAAGGGCGTATGCGTTTTTTCCTGAATATATTCAGGAAAAAACGCATACGCCCTTTTTGGCCAAGTGCATCATTGTCGACGTTCTGCCTCTTTTCCTATGCTTTCAGGGCAATTCCAGTCTACCCCCTGCAATCGTTTTCCTGAAATTCTGCCCCGCTTTCAAGTCCCCTTCGCAGGCTTACTTCAATATATTTTTGGAGGATAGCTGTCATTTATAACTCTGCAGGTTTGTGAATTACAGTGCCCCTGAGCTCCTTTCTTCAACTCGCTTTCTTGTGAACTGGGCACAAAACCGCAGGATTGCTTCAGGCCCTAATCTGTTTCGGGCAGGGCATGCTGAGCCTTTGGTAAATTCCTCTTCCTGGTGGGAAATGAGCGTTACATTTGCCCGTGCAGACACCTACAGCTAGTCTCTCATTGGTTCTCCCTATTCCTGTTCATCTTGCACAGAAATTGCAAGCTGTGCCAAACAGGAGGTTAAAGGCACTGACTCTCCAAGCAGGGAGACTGTTAGTAAATCATCTGGAATGGTGAACCCGAGGACCAGGATACGAAAACTGAGATGCATTTTAAATCATTTCCCCATAACACGGTGGACCATACTGTGGGTTTCACATGCATGTTTTAGCTGGAGGAAGAATCCCTTGAACCTGAAGAGTTGGGACCCATGGAATAGGTACCATACAGTATGACTTCAAAGGGTGTGCATTTGCTCACCTAAACTCACCAATGCTATCAGCCTGAAGTGTCCAGCCTTATGTCTCAACCAGCTCTGGGTGTAGATGTGATCAATCCCGGTTGCATCACATGCCCTGAGTGAATTATTTAAGAATTGCTCTCTATTTCACTGTCTTTGTGTTTTGTTTTCGAAATTTATTTTGATAATGGGATTTATCGGATTTTCACTGCTGCCTTTCGGCCGCTGTACACACCCTTGATTCTCTTACGGAGACATATATATCCATGGGTTTTAAGATTCTTCCTACTCAGGTATATTCCTAGGCGTTGAATATGTGGTGTTGGGTCCATTTCGTTGAGCAAGGAGTAGGTCTTGTCTATTACATATTGGGCTTATGGAAAGTTATCTGTGCTAATTTCAGTCTCTGGTTTTATGCAGCACCCCAAGGCACCTTTCCCCATAAGCAAGCACTAGTTGGTTTTCTAAATTTGAGACCCTTTTCTATTTTGTAATTCAGTTCATGTGTAGTCAAGTTTACATTCCGTGTATTCGTGATATCTTATGATGTTTCTTTTTCTGTGTGACGTAGTTCACGTAGAATCACCGTACCTGCATCCACTCACTATGCCGCTATGGGCCTGATGACACAGATTTCATTGCTGAGTGATATTGCTTTGTACGTACGTGCCACAAGTTCTTTATCCATTTTTTGCTTTCTGGGATATTTACCTGATACTGTAGACGAGCTTCTTGTGAACACAGCCGTCTCAAATATTGGGGTGGCTGTCTGTTTTTGATTTTAATTTCCGTAAGCTATAGGACCATAAGTGGAAGTGCCATAGGCTGTGTTGCTTTGTTTCTTTCGTGTTTCAGGAAACACCATACACTTCTCCAGGGTGGCTGCTGGCAATTTACATCCTGCCAATCAGCATAACAAGGCTCCCTGTTCTCCATATCCTGTCCTACCTTTCTGGATTTTACACTTTTTTCAGATGGCCCTTTTGCCAGGGGGGCAGTGAGACTTCATTGTAGTGCAGATTTCATTTACAGGCTTGCTTGGTTGGCCAAAAAGGGCGTATGCGTTTTTTCCTGAATATATTCAGGAAAAAACGCATACGCCCTTTTTGGCCAAGTGCATCATTGTCGACGTTCTGCCTCTTTTCCTATGCTTTCAGGGCAATTCCAGTCTACCCCCTGCAATCGTTTTCCTGAAATTCTGCCCCGCTTTCAAGTCCCCTTCGCAGGCTTACTTCAATATATTTTTGGAGGAAAGCTGTCATTTATAACTCTGCAGGTTTGTGAATTACAGTGCCCCTGAGCTCCTTTCTTCAACTCGCTTTCTTGTGAGCTGGGCACAAAACCGCAGGATTGCTTCAGGCCCTAATCTGTTTCCAGCAGGGCACACTGAGCCTTTGTTTAATTCCTCTTCCTGGTGGGCAATGAGCGTTACATTTGCCCGTGCAGACACCTACAGCTAGTCTCTCATTGGTTCTCCCTATTCCTGTTCATTTTGCACAGAAATTGCAAGCTGTGCCAAAGAGGAGGTTAAAGGCACTGACTCTCCAAGCGGGGAGAGTGTTAGTAAAGCATCTGGAATGGTGAACCCGAGGACCAGGATACGAAAACTGAGATGCATTTTAAATCATTTCCCAATCACATGGTGGACGATACTCTTGGTTTCCCATGCATGTTTTAGCTGGAGGAAGAATCCCTTGAACCTGGAGAGTTGGGACCCATGGAATGGGTACCATGCAGTATGACTTCAAAGGGTCTGCATTTGCTCACCGAAACTCACCAATGCTATCAGCCTGAAGTGTCCAGCCTTATGTCTCAACCAGCTCTGGGTGTAGATGTGTTAAATCCCGGTTGCATCACATGCCCTGAGTGAATTATTTAAGAATTGCTCTCTATTTCACTGTCTTTATGATTTTTTTTTGAAATTTATTTTGATAATGGGATTTATCGGATTTTCACTGCTGCGTTTATGCCGCTGTACACACGCTTGATTCTCTTACGGAGACATATATATCCATGGGTTTTAAGATTCTTCCTAGTCAGGTATATTCCTAGGCGTTGAATATGTGGTGTTGGGTCCATTTCGTTGAGCAAGGAGTAGGTCTTGTCTATTACATATTTGGCTTATGGAAAGTTATCTGTGCTAATTTCAGTCTCTGGTTTTATGAAGCACCCCAACGCACCTTTCCCCATAAGCAAGCACTAGTTGGTTTTCTAAATTTGAGACCCTGTTCTGTTTTGTAATTCAGTTCATGTGTAGTCAAGTTTACATTCCGTGTATTAGTGATATCTTATGATGTTTCTTTTTCTGTGTGACGTAGTTCACGTAGAATCACCGTACCTGCATCCACTCACTATGCCGCTACGGGCCTGATGACACAGATTTCATTGCTGAGTGATATTGCATTGTACGTACGTGCCACAACTTCTTTATCCATATTTTGCTTTCTGGGATATTTACCTGTTACTGTAGACGAGTTTCTTGTGAACACAGCCGTCCCAAATATTGGGGTGGCTGTCTGTTTTTGATTTTAATTTCCGTAAGCTATAGGACCATAAGTGGAAGTGCCATAGACTGTGTTGCTTTGTTTCTTATGTGTTTCAGGAAACACCATACACTTCTCCAGGCTGGCTGCTGGCAATTTACATCCTGCCAATCAGCATAACAAGGCTCCCTGTTCTCCATATCCTGTCCTACCTTTCTGGATTTTACACTTTTTTCAGATGGCCCTCTTGCCCGGGGGGCAGTGAGACTTCATTGTAGTGCAGATTTCCTTTACAGGCTTGCTTGGTTGGCCAAAAAGGGCGTATGCGTTTTTTCCTGAATATATTCAGGAAAAAACGCATACGCCCTTTTTGGCCAAGTGCATCATTGTCGACGTTCTGCCTCTTTTCCTATGCTTTCAGGGCAATTCCAGTCTACCCCCTGCAATCGTTTTCCTGAAATTCTGCCCCGCTTTCAAGTCCCCTTCGCAGGCTTACTTCAATATATTTTTGGAGGATAGCTGTCATTTATAACTCTGCAGCTTTGTGAATTACAGTGCCCCTGAGCTCCTTTCTTCAACTCGCTTTCTTGTGAACTGGGCACAAAACCGCAGGATTGCTTCAGGCCCTAATCTGTTTCGGGCAGGGCATGCTGAGCCTTTGGTAAATTCCTCTTCCTGGTGGGAAATGAGCGTTACATTTGCCCGTGCAGACACCTACAGCTAGTCTCTCATTGGTTCTCCCTATTCCTGTTCATCTTGCACAGAAATTGCAAGCTGTGCCAAACAGGAGGTTAAAGGCACTGACTATCCAAGCAGGGAGACTGTTAGTAAATCATCTGGAATGGTGAACCCGAGGACCAGGATACGAAAACTGAGATGCATTTTAAATCATTTCCCCATAACACGGTGGACCATACTGTGGGTTTCACATGCATGTTTTAGCTGGAGGAAGAATCCCTTGAACCTGAAGAGTTGGGACCCATGGAATAGGTACCATACAGTATGACTTCAAAGGGTGTGCATTTGCTCACCTAAACTCACCAATGCTATCAGCCTGAAGTGTCCAGCCTTATGTCTCAACCAGCTCTGGGTGTAGATGTGGTCAATCCCGGTTGCATCACATGCCCTGAGTGAATTATTTAAGAATTGCTCTCTATTTCACTGTCTTTGTGTTTTGTTTTCGAAATTTATTTTGATAATGGGATTTATCGGATTTTCACTGCTGCCTTTCGGCCGCTGTACACACCCTTGATTCTCTTACGGAGACATATATATCCATGGGTTTTAAGATTCTTCCTAGTCAGGTATATTCCTAGGCGTTGAATATGTGGTGTTGGGTCCATTTCGTTGAGCAAGGAGTAGGTCTTGTCTATTACATATTGGGCTTATGGAAAGTTATCTGTGCTAATTTCAGTCTCTGGTTTTATGCAGCACCCCAAGGCACCTTTCCCCATAAGCAAGCACTAGTTGGTTTTCTAAATTTGAGACCCTTTTCTATTTTGTAATTCAGTTCATGTGTAGTCAAGTTTACATTCCGTGTATTCGTGATATCTTATGATGTTTCTTTTTCTGTGTGACGTAGTTCACGTAGAATCACCGTACCTGCATCCACTCACTATGCCGCTATGGGCCTGATGACACAGATTTCATTGCTGAGTGATATTGCATTGTACGTACGTGCCACAAGTTCTTTATCCATTTTTTGCTTTCTGGGATATTTACCTGATACTGTAGACGAGCTTCTTGTGAACACAGCCATCTCAAATATTGGGGTGGCTGTCTGTTTTTGATTTTAATTTCCGTAAGCTATAGGACCATAAGTGGAAGTGCCATAGGCTGTGTTGCTTTGTTTCTTTCGTGTTTCAGGAAACACCATACACTTCTCCAGGCTGGCTGCTGGCAATTTACATCCTGCCAATCAGCATAACAAGGCTCCCTGTTCTCCATATCCTGTCCTACCTTTCTGGATTTTACACTTTTTTCAGATGGCCCTCTTGCCCGGGGGGCAGTGAGACTTCATTGTAGTGCAGATTTCCTTTACAGGCTTGCTTGGTTGGCCAAAAAGGGCGTATGCGTTTTTTCCTGAATATATTCAGGAAAAAACGCATACGCCCTTTTTGGCCAAGTGCATCATTGTCGACGTTCTGCCTCTTTTCCTATGCTTTCAGGGCAATTCCAGTCTACCCCCTGCAATCGTTTTCCTGAAATTCTGCCCCGCTTTCAAGTCCCCTTCGCAGGCTTACTTCAATATATTTTTGGAGGATAGCTGTCATTTATAACTCTGCAGGTTTGTGAATTACAGTGCCCCTGAGCTCCTTTCTTCAACTCGCTTTCTTGTGAACTGGGCACAAAACCGCAGGATTGCTTCAGGCCCTAATCTCTTTCGGGCAGGGCATGCTGAGCCTTTGGTAAATTCCTCTTCCTGGTGGGAAATGAGCGTTACATTTGCCCGTGCAGACACCTACAGCTAGTCTCTCATTGGTTCTCCCTATTCCTGTTCATCTTGCACAGAAATTGCAAGCTGTGCCAAACAGGAGGTTAAAGGCACTGACTCTCCAAGCAGGGAGACTGTTAGTAAATCATCTGGAATGGTGAACCCGAGGACCAGGATACGAAAACTGAGATGCATTTTAAATCATTTCCCCATAACACGGTGGACCATACTGTGGGTTTCACATGCATGTTTTAGCTGGAGGAAGAATCCCTTGAACCTGAAGAGTTGGGACCCATGGAATAGGTACCATACAGTATGACTTCAAAGGGTGTGCATTTGCTCACCGAAACTCACCAATGCTATCAGCCTGAAGTGTCCAGCCTTATGTCTCAACCAGCTCTGGGTGTAGATGTGGTCAATCCCGGTTGCATCACATGCCCTGAGTGAATTATTTAAGAATTGCTCTCTATTTCACTGTCTTTGTGTTTTGTTTTCAAAATTTATTTTGATAATGGGATTTATCGGATTTTCACTGCTGCCTTTCGGCCGCTGTACACACCCTTGATTCTCTTACGGAGACATATATATCCATGGGTTTTAAGATTCTTCCTAGTCAGGTATATTCCTAGGCGTTGAATATGTGGTGTTGGGTCCATTTCGTTGAGCAAGGAATAGGTCTTGTCTATTACATATTGGGCTTATGGAAAGTTATCTGTGCTAATTTCAGTCTCTGGTTTTATGCAGCACCCCAAGGCACCTTTCCCCATAAGCAAGCACTAGTTGGTTTTCTAAATTTGAGACCCTTTTCTATTTTGTAATTCAGTTCATGTGTAGTCAAGTTTACATTCCGTGTATTCGTGATATCTTATGATGTTTCTTTTTCTGTGTGACGTAGTTCACGTAGAATCACCGTACCTGCATCCACTCACTATGCCGCTATGGGCCTGATGACACAGATTTCATTGCTGAGTGATATTGCATTGTACGTACGTGCCACAAGTTCTTTATCCATTTTTTGCTTTCTGGGATATTTACCTGATACTGTAGACGAGCTTCTTGTGAACACAGCCGTCTCAAATATTGGGGTGGCTGTCTGTTTTTGATTTTAATTTCCGTAAGCTATAGGACCATAAGTGGAAGTGCCATAGGCTGTGTTGCTTTGTTTCTTTCGTGTTTCAGGAAACACCATACACTTCTCCAGGGTGGCTGCTGGCAATTTACATCCTGCCAATCAGCATAACAAGGCTCCCTGTTCTCCATATCCTGTCCTACCTTTCTGGATTTTACACTTTTTTCAGATGGCCCTTTTGCCAGGGGGGCAGTGAGACTTCATTGTAGTGCAGATTTCATTTACAGGCTTGCTTGGTTGGCCAAAAAGGGCGTATGCGTTTTTTCCTGAATATATTCAGGAAAAAACGCATACGCCCTTTTTGGCCAAGTGCATCATTGTCGACGTTCTGCCTCTTTTCCTATGCTTTCAGGGCAATTCCAGTCTACCCCCTGCAATCGTTTTCCTGAAATTCTGCCCCGCTTTCAAGTCCCCTTCGCAGGCTTACTTCAATATATTTTTGGAGGAAAGCTGTCATTTATAACTCTGCAGGTTTGTGAATTACAGTGCCCCTGAGCTCCTTTCTTCAAGTCGCTTTCTTGTGAGCTGGGCACAAAACCGCAGGATTGCTTCAGGCCCTAATCTGTTTCCAGCAGGGCACACTGAGCCTTTGTTTAATTCCTCTTCCTGGTGGGCAATGAGCGTTACATTTGCCCGTGCAGACACCTACAGCTAGTCTCTCATTGGTTCTCCCTATTCCTGTTCATTTTGCACAGAAATTGCAAGCTGTGCCAAAGAGGAGGTTAAAGGCACTGACTCTCCAAGCGGGGAGAGTGTTAGTAAAGCATCTGGAATGGTGAACCCGAGGACCAGGATACGAAAACTGAGATGCATTTTAAATCATTTCCCAATCACATGGTGGACGATACTCTTGGTTTCCCATGCATGTTTTAGCTGGAGGAAGAATCCCTTGAACCTGGAGAGTTGGGACCCATGGAATGGGTACCATGCAGTATGACTTCAAAGGGTCTGCATTTGCTCACCGAAACTCACCAATGCTATCAGCCTGAAGTGTCCAGCCTTATGTCTCAACCAGCTCTGGGTGTAGATGTGGTCAATCCCGGTTGCATCACATGCCCTGAGTGAATTATTTAAGAATTGCTCTCTATTTCACTGTCTTTATGATTTTTTTTTGAAATTTATTTTGATAATGGGATTTATCGGATTTTCACTGCTGCGTTTATGCCGCTGTACACACGCTTGATTCTCTTACAGAGACATATATATCCATGGGTTTTAAGATTCTTCCTAGTCAGGTATATTCCTAGGCGTTGAATATGTGGTGTTGGGTCCATTTCGTTGAGCAAGGAGTAGGTCTTGTCTATTACATATTTGGCTTATGGAAAGTTATCTGTGCTAATTTCAGTCTCTGGTTTTATGAAGCACCCCAACGCACCTTTCCCCATAAGCAAGCACTAGTTGGTTTTCTAAATTTGAGACCCTGTTCTGTTTTGTAATTCAGTTCATGTGTAGTCAAGTTTACATTCCGTGTATTAGTGATATCTTATGATGTTTCTTTTTCTGTGTGACGTAGTTCACATAGAATCACCGTACCTGCATCCACTCACTATGCCGCTACGGGCCTGATGACACAGATTTCATTGCTGAGTGATATTGCATTGTACGTACGTGCCACAAGTTCTTTATCCATTTTTTGCTTTCTGGGATATTTACCTGATACTGTAGACGAGCTTCTTGTGAACACAGCCATCTCAAATATTGGGGTGGCTGTCTGTTTTTGATTTTAATTTCCGTAAGCTATAGGACCATAAGTGGAAGTGCCATAGGCTGTGTTGCTTTGTTTCTTTCGTGTTTCAGGAAACACCATACACTTCTCCAGGCTGGCTGCTGGCAATTTACATCCTGCCAATCAGCATAACAAGGCTCCCTGTTCTCCATATCCTGTCCTACCTTTCTGGATTTTACACTTTTTTCAGATGGCCCTCTTGCCCGGGGGGCAGTGAGACTTCATTGTAGTGCAGATTTCCTTTACAGGCTTGCTTGGTTGGCCAAAAAGGGCGTATGCGTTTTTTCCTGAATATATTCAGGAAAAAACGCATACGCCCTTTTTGGCCAAGTGCATCATTGTCGACGTTCTGCCTCTTTTCCTATGCTTTCAGGGCAATTCCAGTCTACCCCCTGCAATCGTTTTCCTGAAATTCTGCCCCGCTTTCAAGTCCCCTTCGCAGGCTTACTTCAATATATTTTTGGAGGATAGCTGTCATTTATAACTCTGCAGGTTTGTGAATTACAGTGCCCCTGAGCTCCTTTCTTCAACTCGCTTTCTTGTGAACTGGGCACAAAACCGCAGGATTGCTTCAGGCCCTAATCTGTTTCGGGCAGGGCATGCTGAGCCTTTGGTAAATTCCTCTTCCTGGTGGGAAATGAGCGTTCCATTTGCCCGTGCAGACACCTACAGCTAGTCTCTCATTGGTTCTCCCTATTCCTGTTCATCTTGCACAGAAATTGCAAGCTGTGCCAAACAGGAGGTTAAAGGCACTGACTCTCCAAGCAGGGAGACTGTTAGTAAATCATCTGGAATGGTGAACCCGAGGACCAGGATACGAAAACTGAGATGCATTTTAAATCATTTCCCCATAACACGGTGGACCATACTGTGGGTTTCACATGCATGTTTTAGCTGGAGGAAGAATCCCTTGAACCTGAAGAGTTGGGACCCATGGAATAGGTACCATACAGTATGACTTCAAAGGGTGTGCATTTGCTCACCTAAACTCACCAATGCTATCAGCCTGAAGTGTCCAGCCTTATGTCTCAACCAGCTCTGGGTGTAGATGTGGTCAATCCCGGTTGCATCACATGCCCTGAGTGAATTATTTAAGAATTGCTCTCTATTTCACTGTCTTTGTGTTTTGTTTTCGAAATTTATTTTGATAATGGGATTTATCGGATTTTCACTGCTGCCTTTCGGCCGCTGTACACACCCTTGATTCTCTTACGGAGACATATATATCCATGGGTTTTAAGATTCTTCCTAGTCAGGTATATTCCTAGGCGTTGAATATGTGGTGTTGGGTCCATTTCGTTGAGCAAGGAGTAGGTCTTGTCTATTACATATTGGGCTTATGGAAAGTTATCTGTGCTAATTTCAGTCTCTGGTTTTATGCAGCACCCCAAGGCACCTTTCCCCATAAGCAAGCACTAGTTGGTTTTCTAAATTTGAGACCCTTTTCTATTTTGTAATTCAGTTCATGTGTAGTCAAGTTTACATTCCGTGTATTCGTGATATCTTATGATGTTTCTTTTTCTGTGTGACGTAGTTCACGTAGAATCACCGTACCTGCATCCACTCACTATGCCGCTATGGGCCTGATGACACAGATTTCATTGCTGAGTGATATTTCATTGTACGTACGTGCCACAACTTCTTTATCCATTTTTTGCTTTCTGGGATATTTACCTGATACTGTAGACGAGCTTCTTGTGAACACAGCCGTCTCAAATATTGGGGTGGCTGTCTGTTTTTGATTTTAATTACCGTAAGCTATAGGACCATAAGTGGAAGTGCCATAGGCTGTGTTGCTTTGTTTCTTTCGTGTTTCAGGAAACACCATACACTTCTCCAGGGTGGCTGCTGGCAATTTACATCCTGCCAATCAGCATAACAAGGCTCCCTGTTCTCCATATCCTGTCCTACCTTTCTGGATTTTACACTTTTTTCAGATGGCCCTTTTGCCAGGGGGGCAGTGAGACTTCATTGTAGTGCAGATTTCATTTACAGGCTTGCTTGGTTGGCCAAAAAGGGCGTATGCGTTTTTTCCTGAATATATTCAGGAAAAAACGCATACGCCCTTTTTGGCCAAGTGCATCATTATCGACATTCTGCCTCTTTTCCTATGCTTTCAGCGCAATTCCAGTCTACCCCCTGCAATCGTTTTCCTGAAATTCTGCCCCGCTTTTAACTCCCCTTCGCAGGCTTACTTCAATATATTTTTGGAGGATAGCTGTCATTTATAACTCTGCAGGTTTGTGAATTACAGTGCCCCTGAGCTCCTTTCTTCAACTCGCTTTCTTGTGAGCTGGGCACAAAACCGCAGGATTGCTTCAGGCCCTAATCTGTTTCCGGCAGGGCACGCTGAGCCTTTGGTTAATTCCTCTTCCTGGTGGGCAATGAGCGTTACATTTGCCCGTGCAGACACCTACAGCTAGTCTCTCATTGGTTCTCCCTATTCCTGTTCATTTTGCACAGAAATTGCAAGCTGTGCCAAAGAGGAGGTTAAAGGCACTGACTCTCCAAGCGGGGAGAGTGTTAGTAAAGCATCTGGAATGGTGAACCCGAGGACCAGGATACGAAAACTGAGATGCATTTTAAATCATTTCCCAATCACATGGTGGACGATACTCTTGGTTTCCCATGCATGTTTTAGCTGGAGGAAGAATCCCTTGAACCTGGAGAGTTGGGACCCATGGAATGGGTACCATGCAGTATGACTTCAAAGGGTCTGCATTTGCTCACCGAAACTCACCAATGCTATCAGCCTGAAGTGTCCAGCCTTATGTCTCAACCAGCTCTGGGTGTAGATGTGTTAAATCCCGGTTGCATCACATGCCCTGAGTGAATTATTTAAGAATTGCTCTCTATTTCACTGTCTTTATGATTTTTTTTTGAAATTTATTTTGATAATGGGATTTATCGGATTTTCACTGCTGCGTTTATGCCGCTGTACACACGCTTGATTCTCTTACGGAGACATATATATCCATGGGTTTTAAGATTCTTCCTAGTCAGGTATATTCCTAGGCGTTGAATATGTGGTGTTGGGTCCATTTCGTTGAGCAAGGAGTAGGTCTTGTCTATTACATATTTGGCTTATGGAAAGTTATCTGTGCTAATTTCAGTCTCTGGTTTTATGAAGCACCCCAACGCACCTTTCCCCATAAGCAAGCACTAGTTGGTTTTCTAAATTTGAGACCCTGTTCTGTTTTGTAATTCAGTTCATGTGTAGTCAAGTTTACATTCCGTGTATTAGTGATATCTTATGATGTTTCTTTTTCTGTGTGACGTAGTTCACGTAGAATCACCGTACCTGCATCCACTCACTATGCCGCTACGTGCCTGATGACACAGATTTCATTGCTGAATGATACTGCATTGCACGTACGTGCCACAACTTCTTTATCCATTTTTTGCTTTCTGGGATATTTACCTGATACTGTAGACGAGCTTCTTGTGAACACAGCCGTCCCAAATATTCGGGTGGCTGTCTGTTTTTGATTTTAATTTCCGTAAGCTATAGGACCATAAGTGGAAGTGCCATAGACTGTGTTGCTTTGTTTCTTATGTGTTTCAGGAAACACCATACACTTCTCCAGGCTGGCTGCTGGCAATTTACATCCTGCCAATCAGCATAACAAGGCTCCCTGTTCTCCATATCCTGTCCTACCTTTCTGGATTTTACACTTTTTTCAGATGGCCCTCTTGCCCGGGGGGCAGTGAGACTTCATTGTAGTGCAGATTTCCTTTACAGGCTTGCTTGGTTGGCCAAAAAGGGCGTATGCGTTTTTTCCTGAATATATTCAGGAAAAAACGCATACGCCCTTTTTGGCCAAGTGCATCATTGTCGACGTTCTGCCTCTTTTCCTATGCTTTCAGGGCAATTCCAGTCTACCCCCTGCAATCGTTTTCCTGAAATTCTGCCCCGCTTTCAAGTCCCCTTCGCAGGCTTACTTCAATATATTTTTGGAGGATAGCTGTCATTTATAACTCTGCAGGTTTGTGAATTACAGTGCCCCTGAGCTCCTTTCTTCAACTCGCTTTCTTGTGAACTGGGCACAAAACCGCAGGATTGCTTCAGGCCCTAATCTGTTTCGGGCAGGGCATGCTGAGCCTTTGGTAAATTCCTCTTCCTGGTGGGAAATGAGCGTTACATTTGCCCGTGCAGACACCTACAGCTAGTCTCTCATTGGTTCTCCCTATTCCTGTTCATCTTGCACAGAAATTGCAAGCTGTGCCAAACAGGAGGTTAAAGGCACTGACTCTCCAAGCAGGGAGACTGTTAGTAAATCATCTGGAATGGTGAACCCGAGGACCAGGATACGAAAACTGAGATGCATTTTAAATCATTTCCCCATAACACGGTGGACCATACTGTGGGTTTCACATGCATGTTTTAGCTGGAGGAAGAATCCCTTGAACCTGAAGAGTTGGGACCCATGGAATAGGTACCATACAGTATGACTTCAAAGGGTGTGCATTTGCTCACCGAAACTCACCAATGCTATCAGCCTGAAGTGTCCAGCCTTATGTCTCAAACAGCTCTGGGTGTAGATGTGGTCAATCCCGGTTGCATCACATGCCCTGAGTGAATTATTTAAGAATTGCTCTCTATTTCACTGTCTTTGTGTTTTGTTTTCGAAATTTATTTTGATAATGGGATTTATCGGATTTTCACTGCTGCCTTTCGGCCGCTGTACACACCCTTGATTCTCTTACGGAGACATATATATCCATGGGTTTTAAGATTCTTCCTAGTCAGGTATATTCCTAGGCGTTGAATATGTGGTGTTGGGTCCATTTCGTTGAGCAAGGAATAGGTCTTGTCTATTACATATTGGGCTTATGGAAAGTTATCTGTGCTAATTTCAGTCTCTGGTTTTATGCAGCACCCCAAGGCACCTTTCCCCATAAGCAAGCACTAGTTGGTTTTCTAAATTTGAGACCCTTTTCTATTTTGTAATTCAGTTCATGTGTAGTCAAGTTTACATTCCGTGTATTCGTGATATCTTATGATGTTTCTTTTTCTGTGTGACGTAGTTCACGTAGAATCACCGTACCTGCATCCACTCACTATGCCGCTATGGGCCTGATGACACAGATTTCATTGCTGAGTGATATTGCATTGTACGTACGTGCCACAAGTTCTTTATCCATTTTTTGCTTTCTGGGATATTTACCTGATACTGTAGACGAGCTTCTTGTGAACACAGCCGTCTCAAATATTGGGGTGGCTGTCTGTTTTTGATTTTAATTTCCGTAAGCTATAGGACCATAAGTGGAAGTGCCATAGGCTGTGTTGCTTTGTTTCTTTCGTGTTTCAGGAAACACCATACACTTCTCCAGGGTGGCTGCTGGCAATTTACATCCTGCCAATCAGCATAACAAGGCTCCCTGTTCTCCATATCCTGTCCTACCTTTCTGGATTTTACACTTTTTTCAGATGGCCCTTTTGCCAGGGGGGCAGTGAGACTTCATTGTAGTGCAGATTTCATTTACAGGCTTGCTTGGTTGGCCAAAAAGGGCGTATGCGTTTTTTCCTGAATATATTCAGGAAAAAACGCATACGCCCTTTTTGGCCAAGTGCATCATTGTCGACGTTCTGCCTCTTTTCCTATGCTTTCAGGGCAATTCCAGTCTACCCCCTGCAATCGTTTTCCTGAAATTCTGCCCCGCTTTCAAGTCCCCTTCGCAGGCTTACTTCAATATATTTTTGGAGGAAAGCTGTCATTTATAACTCTGCAGGTTTGTGAATTACAGTGCCCCTGAGCTCCTTTCTTCAAGTCGCTTTCTTGTGAGCTGGGCACAAAACCGCAGGATTGCTTCAGGCCCTAATCTGTTTCCAGCAGGGCACACTGAGCCTTTGTTTAATTCCTCTTCCTGGTGGGCAATGAGCGTTACATTTGCCCGTGCAGACACCTACAGCTAGTCTCTCATTGGTTCTCCCTATTCCTGTTCATTTTGCACAGAAATTGCAAGCTGTGCCAAAGAGGAGGTTAAAGGCACTGACTCTCCAAGCGGGGAGAGTGTTAGTAAAGCATCTGGAATGGTGAACCCGAGGACCAGGATACGAAAACTGAGATGCATTTTAAATCATTTCCCAATCACATGGTGGACGATACTCTTGGTTTCCCATGCATGTTTTAGCTGGAGGAAGAATCCCTTGAACCTGGAGAGTTGGGACCCATGGAATGGGTACCATGCAGTATGACTTCAAAGGGTCTGCATTTGCTCACCGAAACTCACCAATGCTATCAGCCTGAAGTGTCCAGCCTTATGTCTCAACCAGCTCTGGGTGTAGATGTGGTCAATCCCGGTTGCATCACATGCCCTGAGTGAATTATTTAAGAATTGCTCTCTATTTCACGGTCTTTATGATTTTTTTTTGAAATTTATTTTGATAATGGGATTTATCGGATTTTCACTGCTGCGTTTATGCCGCTGTACACACGCTTGATTCTCTTACGGAGACATATATATCCATGGGTTTTAAGATTCTTCCTAGTCAGGTATATTCCTAGGCGTTGAATATGTGGTGTTGGGTCCATTTCGTTGAGCAAGGAGTAGGTCTTGTCTATTACATATTTGGCTTATGGAAAGTTATCTGTGCTAATTTCAGTCTCTGGTTTTATGAAGCACCCCAACGCACCTTTCCCCATAAGCAAGCACTAGTTGGTTTTCTAAATTTGAGACCCTGTTCTGTTTTGTAATTCAGTTCATGTGTAGTCAAGTTTACATTCCGTGTATTAGTGATATCTTATGATGTTTCTTTTTCTGTGTGACGTAGTTCACATAGAATCACCGTACCTGCATCCACTCACTATGCCGCTACGGGTCTGATGACACAGATTTCATTGCTGAGTGATATTGCATTGTACGTACGTGCCACAACTTCTTTATCCATATTTTGCTTTCTGGGATATTTACCTGTTACTGTAGACGAGCTTCTTGTGAACACAGCCGTCCCAAATATTGGGGTGGCTGTCTGTTTTTGATTTTAATTTCCGTAAGCTATAGGACCATAAGTGGAAGTGCCATAGACTGTGTTGCTTTGTTTCTTATGTGTTTCAGGAAACACCATACACTTCTCCAGGCTGGCTGCTGGCAATTTACATCCTGCCAATCAGCATAACAAGGCTCCCTGTTCTCCATATCCTGTCCTACCTTTCTGGATTTTACACTTTTTTCAGATGGCCCTCTTGCCCGTGGGGCAGTGAGACTTCATTGTAGTGCAGATTTCCTTTACAGGCTTGCTTGGTTGGCCAAAAAGGGCGTATGCGTTTTTTCCTGAATATATTCAGGAAAAAACGCATACGCCCTTTTTGGCCAAGTGCATCATTGTCGACGTTCTGCCTCTTTTCCTATGCTTTCAGGGCAATTCCAGTCTACCCCCTGCAATCGTTTTCCTGAAATTCTGCCCCGCTTTCAAGTCCCCTTCGCAGGCTTACTTCAATATATTTTTGGAGGATAGCTGTCATTTATAACTCTGCAGGTTTGTGAATTACAGTGCCCCTGAGCTCCTTTCTTCAACTCGCTTTCTTGTGAACTGGGCACAAAACCGCAGGATTGCTTCAGGCCCTAATCTGTTTCGGGCAGGGCATGCTGAGCCTTTGGTAAATTCCTCTTCCTGGTGGGAAATGAGCGTTACATTTGCCCGTGCAGACACCTACAGCTAGTCTCTCATTGGTTCTCCCTATTCCTGTTCATCTTGCACAGAAATTGCAAGCTGTGCCAAACAGGAGGTTAAAGGCACTGACTCTCCAAGCAGGGAGACTGTTAGTAAATCATCTGGAATGGTGAACCCGAGGACCAGGATACGAAAACTGAGATGCATTTTAAATCATTTCCCCATAACACGGTGGACCATACTGTGGGTTTCACATGCATGTTTTAGCTGGAGGAAGAATCCCTTGAACCTGAAGAGTTGGGACCCATGGAATAGGTACCATACAGTATGACTTCAAAGGGTGTGCATTTGCTCACCTAAACTCACCAATGCTATCAGCCTGAAGTGTCCAGCCTTATGTCTCAACCAGCTCTGGGTGTAGATGTGGTCAATCCCGGTTGCATCACATGCCCTGAGTGAATTATTTAAGAATTGCTCTCTATTTCACTGTCTTTGTGTTTTGTTTTCGAAATTTATTTTGATAATGGGATTTATCGGATTTTCACTGCTGCCTTTCGGCCGCTGTACACACCCTTGATTCTCTTACGGAGACATATATATCCATGGGTTTTAAGATTCTTCCTAGTCAGGTATATTCCTAGGCGTTGAATATGTGGTGTTGGGTCCATTTCGTTGAGCAAGGAGTAGGTCTTGTCTATTACATATTGGGCTTATGGAAAGTTATCTGTGCTAATTTCAGTCTCTGGTTTTATGCAGCACCCCAAGGCACCTTTCCCCATAAGCAAGCACTAGTTGGTTTTCTAAATTTGAGACCCTTTTCTATTTTGTAATTCAGTTCATGTGTAGTCAAGTTTACATTCCGTGTATTCGTGATATCTTATGATGTTTCTTTTTCTGTGTGACGTAGTTCACGTAGAATCACCGTACCTGCATCCACTCACTATGCCGCTATGGGCCTGATGACACAGATTTCATTGCTGAGTGATATTGCATTGTACGTACGTGCCACAAGTTCTTTATCCATTTTTTGCTTTCTGGGATATTTACCTGATACTGTAGACGAGCTTCTTGTGAACACAGCCGTCTCAAATATTGGGGTGGCTGTCTGTTTTTGATTTTAATTTCCGTAAGCTATAGGACCATAAGTGGAAGTGCCATAGGCTGTGTTGCTTTGTTTCTTTCGTGTTTCAGGAAACACCATACACTTCTCCAGGGTGGCTGCTGGCAATTTACATCCTGCCAATCAGCATAACAAGGCTCCCTGTTCTCCATATCCTGTCCTACCTTTCTGGATTTTACACTTTTTTCAGATGGCCCTTTTGCCAGGGGGGCAGTGAGACTTCATTGTAGTGCAGATTTCATTTACAGGCTTGCTTGGTTGGCCAAAAAGGGCGTATGCGTTTTTTCCTGAATATATTCAGGAAAAAACGCATACGCCCTTTTTGGCCAAGTGCATCATTGTCGACGTTCTGCCTCTTTTCCTATGCTTTCAGGGCAATTCCAGTCTACCCCCTGCAATCGTTTTCCTGAAATTCTGCCCCGCTTTCAAGTCCCCTTCGCAGGCTTACTTCAATATATTTTTGGAGGAAAGCTGTCATTTATAACTCTGCAGGTTTGTGAATTACAGTGCCCCTGAGCTCCTTTCTTCAACTCGCTTTCTTGTGAGCTGGGCACAAAACCGCAGGATTGCTTCAGGCCCTAATCTGTTTCCAGCAGGGCACACTGAGCCTTTGTTTAATTCCTCTTCCTGGTGGGCAATGAGCGTTACATTTGCCCGTGCAGACACCTACAGCTAGTCTCTCATTGGTTCTCCCTATTCCTGTTCATTTTGCACAGAAATTGCAAGCTGTGCCAAAGAGGAGGTTAAAGGCACTGACTCTCCAAGCGGGGAGAGTGTTAGTAAAGCATCTGGAATGGTGAACCCGAGGACCAGGATACGAAAACTGAGATGCATTTTAAATCATTTCCCAATCACATGGTGGACGATACTCTTGGTTTCCCATGCATGTTTTAGCTGGAGGAAGAATCCCTTGAACCTGGAGAGTTGGGACCCATGGAATGGGTACCATGCAGTATGACTTCAAAGGGTCTGCATTTGCTCACCGAAACTCACCAATGCTATCAGCCTGAAGTGTCCAGCCTTATGTCTCAACCAGCTCTGGGTGTAGATGTGTTAAATCCCGGTTGCATCACATGCCCTGAGTGAATTATTTAAGAATTGCTCTCTATTTCACTGTCTTTATGATTTTTTTTTGAAATTTATTTTGATAATGGGATTTATCGGATTTTCACTGCTGCGTTTATGCCGCTGTACACACGCTTGATTCTCTTACGGAGACATATATATCCATGGGTTTTAAGATTCTTCCTAGTCAGGTATATTCCTAGGCGTTGAATATGTGGTGTTGGGTCCATTTCGTTGAGCAAGGAGTAGGTCTTGTCTATTACATATTTGGCTTATGGAAAGTTATCTGTGCTAATTTCAGTCTCTGGTTTTATGAAGCACCCCAACGCACCTTTCCCCATAAGCAAGCACTAGTTGGTTTTCTAAATTTGAGACCCTGTTCTGTTTTGTAATTCAGTTCATGTGTAGTCAAGGTTACATTCCGTGTATTAGTGATATCTTATGATGTTTCTTTTTCTGTGTGACGTAGTTCACGTAGAATCACCGTACCTGCATCCACTCACTATGCCGCTACGGGCCTGATGACACAGATTTCATTGCTGAGTGATGTTGCATTGTACGTACGTGCCACAACTTCTTTATCCATATTTTGCTTTCTGGGATATTTACCTGTTACTGTAGACGAGCTTCTTGTGAACACAGCCGTCCCAAATATTGGGGTGGCTGTCTGTTTTTGATTTTAATTACCGTAAGCTATAGGACCATAAGTGGAAGTGCCATAGGCTGTGTTGCTTTGTTTCTTTCGTGTTTCAGGAAACACCATACACTTCTCCAGGGTGGCTGCTGGCAATTTACATCCTGCCAATCAGCATAACAAGGCTCCCTGTTCTCCATATCCTGTCCTACCTTTCTGGATTTTACACTTTTTTCAGATGGCCCTTTTGCCAGGGGGGCAGTGAGACTTCATTGTAGTGCAGATTTCATTTACAGGCTTGCTTGGTTGGCCAAAAAGGGCGTATGCGTTTTTTCCTGAATATATTCAGGAAAAAACGCATACGCCCTTTTTGGCCAAGTGCATCATTATCGACATTCTGCCTCTTTTCCTATGCTTTCAGCGCAATTCCAGTCTACCCCCTGCAATCGTTTTCCTGAAATTCTGCCCCGCTTTTAACTCCCCTTCGCAGGCTTACTTCAATATATTTTTGGAGGATAGCTGTCATTTATAACTCTGCAGGTTTGTGAATTACAGTGCCCCTGAGCTCCTTTCTTCAACTCGCTTTCTTGTGAGCTGGGCACAAAACCGCAGGATTGCTTCAGGCCCTAATCTGTTTCCGGCAGGGCACGCTGAGCCTTTGGTTAATTCCTCTTCCTGGTGGGCAATGAGCGTTACATTTGCCCGTGCAGACACCTACAGCTAGTCTCTCATTGGTTCTCCCTATTCCTGTTCATTTTGCACAGAAATTGCAAGCTGTGCCAAAGAGGAGGTTAAAGGCACTGACTCTCCAAGCGGGGAGAGTGTTAGTAAAGCATCTGGAATGGTGAACCCGAGGACCAGGATACGAAAACTGAGATGCATTTTAAATCATTTCCCAATCACATGGTGGACGATACTCTTGGTTTCCCATGCATGTTTTAGCTGGAGGAAGAATCCCTTGAACCTGGAGAGTTGGGACCCATGGAATGGGTACCATGCAGTATGACTTCAAAGGGTCTGCATTTGCTCACCGAAACTCACCAATGCTATCAGCCTGAAGTGTCCAGCCTTATGTCTCAACCAGCTCTGGGTGTAGATGTGTTAAATCCCGGTTGCATCACATGCCCTGAGTGAATTATTTAAGAATTGCTCTCTATTTCACTGTCCTTATGATTTTTTTTTGAAATTTATTTTGATAATGGGATTTATCGGATTTTCACTGCTGCGTTTATGCCGCTGTACACACGCTTGATTCTCTTACGGAGACATATATATCCATGGGTTTTAAGATTCTTCCTAGTCAGGTATATTCCTAGGCGTTGAATATGTGGTGTTGGGTCCATTTCGTTGAGCAAGGAGTAGGTCTTGTCTATTACATATTTGGCTTATGGAAAGTTATCTGTGCTAATTTCAGTCTCTGGTTTTATGAAGCACCCCAACGCACCTTTCCCCATAAGCAAGCACTAGTTGGTTTTCTAAATTTGAGACCCTGTTCTGTTTTGTAATTCAGTTCATGTGTAGTCAAGTTTACATTCCGTGTATTAGTGATATCTTATGATGTTTCTTTTTCTGTGTGACGTAGTTCACGTAGAATCACCGTACCTGCATCCACTCACTATGCCGCTACGTGCCTGATGACACAGATTTCATTGCTGAATGATACTGCATTGCACGTACGTGCCACAACTTCTTTATCCATTTTTTGCTTTCTGGGATATTTACCTGATACTGTAGACGAGCTTCTTGTGAACACAGCCGTCCCAAATATTCGGGTGGCTGTCTGTTTTTGATTTTAATTTCCGTAAGCTATAGGACCATAAGTGGAAGTGCCATAGACTGTGTTGCTTTGTTTCTTATGTGTTTCAGGAAACACCATACACTTCTCCAGGCTGGCTGCTGGCAATTTACATCCTGCCAATCAGCATAACAAGGCTCCCTGTTCTCCATATCCTGTCCTACCTTTCTGGATTTTACACTTTTTTCAGATGGCCCTCTTGCCCGGGGGGCAGTGAGACTTCATTGTAGTGCAGATTTCCTTTACAGGCTTGCTTGGTTGGCCAAAAAGGGCGTATGCGTTTTTTCCTGAATATATTCAGGAAAAAACGCATACGCCCTTTTTGGCCAAGTGCATCATTGTCGACGTTCTGCCTCTTTTCCTATGCTTTCAGGGCAATTCCAGTCTACCCCCTGCAATCGTTTTCCTGAAATTCTGCCCCGCTTTCAAGTCCCCTTCGCAGGCTTACTTCAATATATTTTTGGAGGATAGCTGTCATTTATAACTCTGCAGGTTTGTGAATTACAGTGCCCCTGAGCTCCTTTCTTCAACTCGCTTTCTTGTGAACTGGGCACAAAACCGCAGGATTGCTTCAGGCCCTAATCTGTTTCGGGCAGGGCATGCTGAGCCTTTGGTAAATTCCTCTTCCTGGTGGGAAATGAGCGTTACATTTGCCCGTGCAGACACCTACAGCTAGTCTCTCATTGGTTCTCCCTATTCCTGTTCATCTTGCACAGAAATTGCAAGCTGTGCCAAACAGGAGGTTAAAGGCACTGACTCTCCAAGCAGGGAGACTGTTAGTAAATCATCTGGAATGGTGAACCCGAGGACCAGGATACGAAAACTGAGATGCATTTTAAATCATTTCCCCATAACACGGTGGACCATACTGTGGGTTTCACATGCATGTTTTAGCTGGAGGAAGAATCCCTTGAACCTGAAGAGTTGGGACCCATGGAATAGGTACCATACAGTATGACTTCAAAGGGTGTGCATTTGCTCACCGAAACTCACCAATGCTATCAGCCTGAAGTGTCCAGCCTTATGTCTCAACCAGCTCTGGGTGTAGATGTGGTCAATCCCGGTTGCATCACATGCCCTGAGTGAATTATTTAAGAATTGCTCTCTATTTCACTGTCTTTGTGTTTTGTTTTCGAAATTTATTTTGATAATGGGATTTATCGGATTTTCACTGCTGCCTTTCAGCCGCTGTACACACCCTTGATTCTCTTACGGAGACATATATATCCATGGGTTTTAAGATTCTTCCTAGTCAGGTATATTCCTAGGCGTTGAATATGTGGTGTTGGGTCCATTTCGTTGAGCAAGGAATAGGTCTTGTCTATTACATATTGGGCTTATGGAAAGTTATCTGTGCTAATTTCAGTCTCTGGTTTTATGCAGCACCCCAAGGCACCTTTCCCCATAAGCAAGCACTAGTTGGTTTTCTAAATTTGAGACCCTTTTCTATTTTGTAATTCAGTTCATGTGTAGTCAAGTTTACATTCCGTGTATTCGTGATATCTTATGATGTTTCTTTTTCTGTGTGACGTAGTTCACGTAGAATCACCGTACCTGCATCCACTCACTATGCCGCTATGGGCCTGATGACACAGATTTCATTGCTGAGTGATATTGCATTGTACGTACGTGCCACAAGTTCTTTATCCATTTTTTGCTTTCTGGGATATTTACCTGATACTGTAGACGAGCTTCTTGTGAACACAGCCGTCTCAAATATTGGGGTGGCTGTCTGTTTTTGATTTTAATTTCCGTAAGCTATAGGACCATAAGTGGAAGTGCCATAGGCTGTGTTGCTTTGTTTCTTTCGTGTTTCAGGAAACACCATACACTTCTCCAGGGTGGCTGCTGGCAATTTACATCCTGCCAATCAGCATAACAAGGCTCCCTGTTCTCCATATCCTGTCCTACCTTTCTGGATTTTACACTTTTTTCAGATGGCCCTTTTGCCAGGGGGGCAGTGAGACTTCATTGTAGTGCAGATTTCATTTACAGGCTTGCTTGGTTGGCCAAAAAGGGCGTATGCGTTTTTTCCTGAATATATTCAGGAAAAAACGCATACGCCCTTTTTGGCCAAGTGCATCATTGTCGACGTTCTGCCTCTTTTCCTATGCTTTCAGGGCAATTCCAGTCTACCCCCTGCAATCGTTTTCCTGAAATTCTGCCCCGCTTTCAAGTCCCCTTCGCAGGCTTACTTCAATATATTTTTGGAGGAAAGCTGTCATTTATAACTCTGCAGGTTTGTGAATTACAGTGCCCCTGAGCTCCTTTCTTCAACTCGCTTTCTTGTGAGCTGGGCACAAAACCGCAGGATTGCTTCAGGCCCTAATCTGTTTCCAGCAGGGCACACTGAGCCTTTGTTTAATTCCTCTTCCTGGTGGGCAATGAGCGTTACATTTGCCCGTGCAGACACCTACAGCTAGTCTCTCATTGGTTCTCCCTATTCCTGTTCATTTTGCACAGAAATTGCAAGCTGTGCCAAAGAGGAGGTTAAAGGCACTGACTCTCCAAGCGGGGAGAGTGTTAGTAAAGCATCTGGAATGGTGAACCCGAGGACCAGGATACGAAAACTGAGATGCATTTTAAATCATTTCCCAATCACATGGTGGACGATACTCTTGGTTTCCCATGCATGTTTTAGCTGGAGGAAGAATCCCTTGAACCTGGAGAGTTGGGACCCATGGAATGGGTACCATGCAGTATGACTTCAAAGGGTCTGCATTTGCTCACCGAAACTCACCAATGCTATCAGCCTGAAGTGTCCAGCCTTATGTCTCAACCAGCTCTGGGTGTAGATGTGTTAAATCCCGGTTGCATCACATGCCCTGAGTGAATTATTTAAGAATTGCTCTCTATTTCACTGTCTTTATGATTTTTTTTTGAAATTTATTTTGATAATGGGATTTATCGGATTTTCACTGCTGCGTTTATGCCGCTGTACACACGCTTGATTCTCTTACGGAGACATATATATCCATGGGTTTTAAGATTCTTCCTAGTCAGGTATATTCCTAGGCGTTGAATATGTGGTGTTGGGTCCATTTCGTTGAGCAAGGAGTAGGTCTTGTCTATTACATATTTGGCTTATGGAAAGTTATCTGTGCTAATTTCAGTCTCTGGTTTTATGAAGCACCCCAACGCACCTTTCCCCATAAGCAAGCACTAGTTGGTTTTCTAAATTTGAGACCCTGTTCTGTTTTGTAATTCAGTTCATGTGTAGTCAAGTTTACATTCCGTGTATTAGTGATATCTTATGATGTTTCTTTTTCTGTGTGACGTAGTTCACATAGAATCACCGTACCTGCATCCACTCACTATGCCGCTACGGGTCTGATGACACAGATTTCATTGCTGAGTGATATTGCATTGTACGTACGTGCCACAACTTCTTTATCCATATTTTGCTTTCTGGGATATTTACCTGTTACTGTAGACGAGCTTCTTGTGAACACAGCCGTCCCAAATATTGGGGTGGCTGTCTGTTTTTGATTTTAATTTCCGTAAGCTATAGGACCATAAGTGGAAGTGCCATAGACTGTGTTGCTTTGTTTCTTATGTGTTTCAGGAAACACCATACACTTCTCCAGGCTGGCTGCTGGCAATTTACATCCTGCCAATCAGCATAACAAGGCTCCCTGTTCTCCATATCCTGTCCTACCTTTCTGGATTTTACACTTTTTTCAGATGGCCCTCTTGCCCGGGGGGCAGTGAGACTTCATTGTAGTGCAGATTTCCTTTACAGGCTTGCTTGGTTGGCCAAAAAGGGCGTATGCGTTTTTTCCTGAATATATTCAGGAAAAAACGCATACGCCCTTTTTGGCCAAGTGCATCATTGTCGACGTTCTGCCTCTTTTCCTATGCTTTCAGGGCAATTCCAGTCTACCCCCTGCAATCGTTTTCCTGAAATTCTGCCCCGCTTTCAAGTCCCCTTCGCAGGCTTACTTCAATATATTTTTGGAGGATAGCTGTCATTTATAACTCTGCAGGTTTGTGAATTACAGTGCCCCTGAGCTCCTTTCTTCAACTCGCTTTCTTGTGAACTGGGCACAAAACCGCAGGATTGCTTCAGGCCCTAATCTGTTTCGGGCAGGGCATGCTGAGCCTTTGGTAAATTCCTCTTCCTGGTGGGAAATGAGCGTTACATTTGCCCGTGCAGACACCTACAGCTAGTCTCTCATTGGTTCTCCCTATTCCTGTTCATCTTGCACAGAAATTGCAAGCTGTGCCAAACAGGAGGTTAAAGGCACTGACTCTCCAAGCAGGGAGACTGTTAGTAAATCATCTGGAATGGTGAACCCGAGGACCAGGATACGAAAACTGAGATGCATTTTAAATCATTTCCCCATAACACGGTG